>NW_027394276.1:20729427-21029427 GCF_049309525.1 Garra rufa | reverse complement strand
AAACAGCGTTTCTGCTCCGGACAGACCTGGTTTGATGCAATGTTACTCAAACTCTGTCAAACATTAAAAGTTTGTCATGTGCATGAATAAAATGGTGTTTGGCATGCAGTAATGCACATCTGAATGTGTTAGAAGAGTTTTGCATGAATTATTATGTTAGAGTCTCAAAGCTCTGAAAACAGCGTTTCTGCTCCGGACAAACCTGGTTTGATGCAATGTTACTGAAACTCTGTCAAACATTAAAAAATTGTCAAATGCATGAATAAAATGCTGTTTGCAATGCAGTAATGCACATCTGAAGGTGTTAGAAGACTTTTGCATGAATTATTATGTTAGAGTGTCAAAGCTCTGAAAACAGCGTTTCTGCTCCGGACAAACCTGGTTTGATGCAATGTTACTCAAACTCTGTCAAACATTAAAAGTTTGTCATGTGCATGAATAAAATGCTGTTTGGCATGCAGTAATGCACATCTGAAGGTGTTAGAAGAGTTTTGCATGAATTATTATGTTAGAGTGTCAAAGCTCTGAAAACAGCGTTTCTGCTCCGGACAAACCTGGTTTGATGCAATGTTACTCAAACTCTGTCAAACATTAAAAGTTTGTCATGTGCATGAATAAAATGCTGTTTGGCATGCAGTAATGCACATCTGAAGGTGTTAGAAGAGTTTTGCATGAATTATTATGTTAGAGTCTCAAAGCTCTGAAAACAGCGTTTTTGCTCCGGACAAACCTGGTTTGATGCAATGTTACTCAAACTCTTTCAAACATTAAAAAATTGTCAAGTGCATGAATAAAATGCTGTTTGCAATGAAGTAATGCACATCTGAAGGTGTTAGAAGAGATTTGCATGAATTATTATGTTAGAGTGTCAAAGCTCTGAAAACAGCGTTTCTGCTCCGGACAAACCTGGTTTGATGCAATGTTACTCAAACTCTGTCAAACATTAAAAGTTTGTCATGTGCATGAATAAAATGCTGTTTGGCATGCAGTAATGTACATCTGAAGGTGTTAGAAGAGTTTTGCATGAATTATTATGTTAGAGTGTCAAAGCTCTGAAAACAGCGTTTCTGCTCCGGACAAACCTGGTTTGATGCAATGTTACTCAAACTCTGTCAAACATTAAAAGTTTGTCATGTGCATGAATAAAATGCTGTTTGGCATGCAGTAATGCACATCTGAAGGTGTTAGAAGAGTTTTGCATGAATTATTATGTTAGAGTCTCAAAGCTCTGAAAACAGCGTTTCTGCTCCGGACAGACCTGGTTTGATGCAATGTTACTCAAACTCTGTCAAACATTAAAAGTTTGTCATGTGCATGAATAAAATGGTGTTTGGCATGCAGTAATGCACATCTGAATGTGTTAGAAGAGTTTTGCATGAATTATTATGTTAGAGTCTCAAAGCTCTGAAAACAGCGTTTCTGCTACGGACAAACCTGGTTTGATGCAATGTTACTGAAACTCCGTCAAACATTAAAAAATTGTCAAGTGCATTAATAAAATGCTGTTTGCAATGAAATAATGCACATCTGAAGGTGTTAGAAGAGATTTGCATGAATTATTATGTTAGACTCTCAAAGCTCTGAAAACAGCGTTTCTGCTCCGGACAAACCTGGTTTGATGCAATGTTACTCAAACTCTGTCAAACATTAAAAGTTTGTCATGTGCATGAATAAAATGCTGTTTGGCATGCAGTAATGCACATCTGAAGGTGTTAGAAGAGTTTTGCATGAATTATTATGTTAGAGTGTCAAAGCTCTGAAAACAGCGTTTCTGCTCCGGACAAACCTGGTTTGATGCAATGTTACTCAAACTCTGTCAAACATTAAAAGTTTGTCATGTGCATGAATAAAATGCTGTTTGGCATGCAGTAATGCACATCTGAAGGTGTTAGAAGAGTTTTGCATGAATTATTATGTTAGAGTCTCAAAGCTCTGAAAACAGCGTTTCTGCTCCGGACAAACCTGGTTTGATGCAATGTTACTCAAACTCTGTCAAACATTAAAAAATTGTCAAGTGCATGAATAAAATGCTGTTTGCGATGCAGTAATGCACATCTGAAGGTGTTAGAAGACTTTTGCATGAATTATTATGTTAGAGTGTCAAAGCTCTGAAAACAGCGTTTCTGCTCCGGACAAACCTGGTTTGATGCAATGTTACTCAAACTCTGTCAAACATTAAAAGTTTGTCATGTGCATGAATAAAATGCTGTTTGGCATGCAGTAATGCACATCTGAAGGTGTTAGAAGAGTTTTGCATGAATTATTATGTTAGAGTCTCAAAGCTCTGAAAACAGCGTTTTTGCTCCGGACAAACCTGGTTTGATGCAATGTTACTCAAACTCTTTCAAACATTAAAAAATTGTCAAGTGCATGAATAAAATGCTGTTTGCAATGAAGTAATGCACATCTGAAGGTGTTAGAAGAGATTTGCATGAATTATTATGTTAGAGTCTCAAAGCTCTGAAAACAGCGTTTCTGCTCCGGACAAACCTGGTTTGATGCAATGTTACTCAAACTCTGTCAAACATTAAAAGTTTGTCATGTGCATGAATAAAATGCTGTTTGGCATGCAGTAATGCACATCTGAAGGTGTTAGAAGAGTTTTGCATGAATTATTATGTTAGAGTCCCAAAGCTCTGAAAACAGCGTTTCTGCTCCGGACAGACCTGGTTTGATGCAATGTTACTCAAACTCTGTCAAACATTAAAAGTTTGTCATGTGCATGAATAAAATGGTGTTTGGCATGCAGTAATGCACATCTGAATGTGTTAGAAGAGTTTTGCATGAATTATTATGTTAGAGTCTCAAAGCTCTGAAAACAGCGTTTCTGCTCCGGACAAACCTGGTTTGATGCAATGTTACTGAAACTCTGTCAAACATTAAAAAATTGTCAAATGCATGAATAAAATGCTGTTTGCAATGCAGTAATGCACATCTGAAGGTGTTAGAAGACTTTTGCATGAATTATTATGTTAGAGTGTCAAAGCTCTGAAAACAGCGTTTCTGCTCCGGACAAACCTGGTTTGATGCAATGTTACTCAAACTCTTTCAAACATTAAAAAATTGTCAAGTGCATGAATAAAATGCTGTTTGCAATGAAGTAATGCACATCTGAAGGTGTTAGAAGAGATTTGCATGAATTATTATGTTAGAGTGTCAAAGCTCTGAAAACAGCGTTTCTGCTCCGGACAAACCTGGTTTGATGCAATGTTACTCAAACTCTGTCAAACATTAAAAGTTTGTCATGTGCATGAATAAAATGCTGTTTGGCATGCAGTAATGTACATCTGAAGGTGTTAGAAGAGTTTTGCATGAATTATTATGTTAGAGAGTCAAAGCTCTGAAAACAGCGTTTCTGCTCCGGACAAACCTGGTTTGATGCAATGTTACTCAAACTCTGTCAAACATTAAAAGTTTGTCATGTGCATGAATAAAATGCTGTTTGGCATGCAGTAATGCACATCTGAAGGTGTTAGAAGAGTTTTGCATGAATTATTATGTTAGAGTCTCAAAGCTCTGAAAACAGCGTTTCTGCTCCGGACAAACCTGGTTTGATGCAATGTTACTCAAACTCTGTCAAACATTAAAAAATTGTCAAGTGCATGAATAAAATGCTGTTTGCGATGCAGTAATGCACATCTGAAGGTGTTAGAAGAGTTTTTCATAAATTATTATGTTAGAGTCTCAAAGCTCTGAAAACAGCGTTTCTGCTCCAGACAAACCTGGTTTGATGCAATGTTACTCAAACTCTGTCAAACATTAAAAGTTTGTCATGTGCATGAATAAAATGCTGTTTGGCATGCAGTAATGCACATCTGAAGGTGTTAGAAGAGTTTTGCATGAATTATTATGTTAGAGTCTCAAAGCTCTGAAAACAGCGTTTTTGCTCCGGACAAACCTGGTTTGATGCAATGTTACTCAAACTCTTTCAAACATTAAAAAATTGTCAAGTGCATGAATAAAATGCTGTTTGCAATGAAATAATGCACATCTGAAGGTGTTAGAAGAGTTTTGCATGAATTATTATGTTAGAATCTCAACGCTCTGAAAACAGCGTTTCTGCTCCGGACAAACCTGGTTTGATGCAATGTTACTGAAACTCTGTCAAACATTAAAAAATTGTCAAGTGCATGAATAAAATGCTGTTTGGCATGCAGTAATGCACATCTGAAGGTGTTAGAAGAGTTTTGCATGAATTTAATATGTTAGAGTCTCAAAGCTCTGAAAACAGCGTTTCTGCTCCGGACAAACCTGGTTTGATGCAATGTTACTGAAACTCTGTCAAACATTAAAAAATTGTCAAATGCATGAATAAAATGCTGTTTGCAATGCAGTAATGCACATCTGAAGGTGTTAGAAGACTTTTGCATGAATTATTATGTTAGAGTGTCAAAGCTCTGAAAACAGCGTTTCTGCTCCGGACAAACCTGGTTTGATGCAATGTTACTCAAACTCTGTCAAACATTAAAAGTTTGTCATGTGCATGAATAAAATGCTGTTTGGTATACAGTAATGCACATCTGAAGGTGTTAGAAGAGTTTTGCATGAATTATTATGTTAGAGTGTCAAAGCTCTGAAAACAGCGTTTCTGCTCCGGACAAACCTGGTTTGATGCAATGTTACTCAAACTCTGTCAAACATTAAAAGTTTGTCATGTGCATGAATAAAATGCTGTTTGGCATGCAGTAATGCACATCTGAAGGTGTTAGAAGAGTTTTGCATGAATTATTATGTTAGAGTCTCAAAGCTCTGAAAACAGCGTTTTTGCTCCGGACAAACCTGGTTTGATGCAATGTTACTCAAACTCTTTCAAACATTAAAAAATTGTCAAGTGCATGAATAAAATGCTGTTTGCAATGAAGTAATGCACATCTGAAGGTGTTAGAAGAGATTTGCATGAATTATTATGTTAGAGTCTCAAAGCTCTGAAAACAGCGTTTCTGCTCCGGACAAACCTGGTTTGATGCAATGTTACTCAAACTCTGTCAAACATTAAAAGTTTGTCATGTGCATGAATAAAATGGTGTTTGGCATGCAGTAATGCACATCTGAATGTGTTAGAAGAGTTTTGCATGAATTATTATGTTAGAGTCTCAAAGCTCTGAAAACAGCGTTTCTGCTACGGACAAACCTGGTTTGATGCAATGTTACTCAAACTCTTTCAAACATTAAAAAATTGTCAAGTGCATGAATAAAATGCTGTTTGCAATGAAGTAATGCACATCTGAAGGTGTTAGAAGAGATTTGCATGAATTATTATGTTAGAGTCTCAAAGCTCTGAAAACAGCGTTTCTGCTCCGGACAAACCTGGTTTGATGCAATGTTACTCAAACTCTGTCAAACATTAAAAGTTTGTCATGTGCATGAATAAAATGCTGTTTGGCATGCAGTAATGCACATCTGAAGGTGTTAGAAGAGTTTTGCATGAATTATTATGTTAGAGTCTCAAAGCTCTGAAAACAGCGTTTCTGCTCCGGACAGACCTGGTTTGATGCAATGTTACTCAAACTCTGTCAAACATTAAAAGTTTGTCATGTGCATGAATAAAATGGTGTTTGGCATGCAGTAATGCACATCTGAATGTGTTAGAAGAGTTTTGCATGAATTATTATGTTAGAGTCTCAAAGCTCTGAAAACAGCGTTTCTGCTACGGACAAACCTGGTTTGATGCAATGTTACTGAAACTCCGTCAAACATTAAAAAATTGTCAAGTGCATTAATAAAATGCTGTTTGCAATGAAATAATGCACATCTGAAGGTGTTAGAAGAGATTTGCATGAATTATTATGTTAGACTCTCAAAGCTCTGAAAACAGCGTTTCTGCTCCGGACAAATCTGGTTTGATGCAATGTTACTCAAACTCTGTCAAACATTAAAAGTTTGTCATGTGCATGAATAAAATGCTGTTTGGCATGCAGTAATGCACATCTGAAGGTGTTAGAAGAGTTTTGCATGAATTATTATGTTAGAGTCTCAAAGCTCTGAAAACAGCGTTTCTGCTCCGGACAAACCTGGTTTAATGCAATGTTACTGAAACTCTGTCAAACATTAAAAAATTGTCAAATGCATGAATAAAATGCTGTTTGCAATGCAGTAATGCACATCTGAAGGTGTTAGAAGAGTTTTGCATGAATTATTATGTTAGAGTGTCAAAGCTCTGAAAACAGCGTTTCTGCTCCTTACAAGCCTGGTTTGATGCAATGTTACTCAAACTCTGTCAAACATTAAAAGTTTGTCATGTGCATGAATAAAATGCTGTTTGGCATGCAGTAATGCACATCTGAAGGTGTTAGAAGAGTTTTGCATGAATTATTATGTTAGAGTCTCAAAGCTCTGAAAACAGCGTTTTTGCTCCGGACAAAGCTGGTTTGATGCAATGTTACTCAAACTCTTTCAAACATTAAAAAATTGTCAAGTGCATGAATAAAATGCTGTTTGCAATGAAGTAATGCACATCTGAAGGTGTTAGAAGAGTTTTGCATGAAATATTATGTTAGAGTCTCAAAGCTCTGAAAACAGCGTTTCTGCTCCGGAGAAACCTTGTTTGATGCAATGTTACTGAAACTCTGTCAAACATTAAAAAATTGTCAAGTGCATGAATAAAATGCTGTTTGCAATGAAGTAATGCACATCTGAAGGTGTTAGAAGAGATTTGCATGAATTATTATGTTAGAGTCTCAAAGCTCTGAAAACAACGTTTCTGCTCCGGACAAACCTGGTTTAATGCAATGTTACTCAAACTCTGTCAAACATTAAAAGTTTGTCATGTGCATGAATAAAATGCTGTTTGGCATGCAGTAATGCACATCTGAAGGTGTTAGAAGAGTTTTGCATGAATTATTATGTTAGAGTGTCAAAGCTCTGAAAACAGCGTTTCTGCTCCGGACAAACCTGGTTTGATGCAATGTTACTCAAACTCTGTCAAACATTAAAAGTTTGTCATGTGCATGAATAAAATGCTGTTTGGCATGGAGTAATGCACATCTGAAGGTGTTAGAAGAGTTTTGCATGAATTATTATGTTAGAGTCTCAAAGCTCTGAAAACAGCGTTTCTGCTCCGGACAAACCTGGTTTGATGCAATGTTACTCAAACTCTGTCAAACATTAAAAAATTGTCAAGTGCATGAATAAAATGCTGTTTGCGATGCAGTAATGCACATCTGAAGGTGTTAGAAGAGTTTTTCATAAATTATTATGTTAGAGTCTCAAAGCTCTGAAAACAGCGTTTCTGCTCCAGACAAACCTGGTTTGATGCAATGTTACTCAAACTCTGTCAAACATTAAAAGTTTGTCATGTGCATGAATAAAATGCTGTTTGGCATGCAGTAATGCACATCTGAAGGTGTTAGAAGAGTTTTGCATGAATTATTATGTTAGAGTCTCAAAGCTCTGAAAACAGCGTTTTTGCTCCGGACAAACCTGGTTTGATGCAATGTTACTCAAACTCTTTCAAACATTAAAAAATTGTCAAGTGCATGAATAAAATGCTGTTTGCAATGAAATAATGCACATCTGAAGGTGTTAGAAGAGTTTTGCATGAATTATTATGTTAGAATCTCAACGCTCTGAAAACAGCGTTTCTGCTCCGGACAAACCTGGTTTGATGCAATGTTACTGAAACTCTGTCAAACATTAAAAAATTGTCAAGTGCATGAATAAAATGCTGTTTGGCATGCAGTAATGCACATCTGAAGGTGTTAGAAGAGTTTTGCATGAATTTAATATGTTAGAGTCTCAAAGCTCTGAAAACAGCGTTTCTGCTCCGGACAAACCTGGTTTGATGCAATGTTACTGAAACTCTGTCAAACATTAAAAAATTGTCAAATGCATGAATAAAATGCTGTTTGCAATGCAGTAATGCACATCTGAAGGTGTTAGAAGACTTTTGCATGAATTATTATGTTAGAGTGTCAAAGCTCTGAAAACAGCGTTTCTGCTCCGGACAAACCTGGTTTGATGCAATGTTACTCAAACTCTGTCAAACATTAAAAGTTTGTCATGTGCATGAATAAAATGCTGTTTGGTATACAGTAATGCACATCTGAAGGTGTTAGAAGAGTTTTGCATGAATTATTATGTTAGAGTGTCAAAGCTCTGAAAACAGCGTTTCTGCTCCGGACAAACCTGGTTTGATGCAATGTTACTCAAACTCTGTCAAACATTAAAAGTTTGTCATGTGCATGAATAAAATGCTGTTTGGCATGCAGTAATGCACATCTGAAGGTGTTAGAAGAGTTTTGCATGAATTATTATGTTAGAGTCTCAAAGCTCTGAAAACAGCGTTTTTGCTCCGGACAAACCTGGTTTGATGCAATGTTACTCAAACTCTTTCAAACATTAAAAAATTGTCAAGTGCATGAATAAAATGCTGTTTGCAATGAAGTAATGCACATCTGAAGGTGTTAGAAGAGATTTGCATGAATTATTATGTTAGAGTCTCAAAGCTCTGAAAACAGCGTTTCTGCTCCGGACAAACCTGGTTTGATGCAATGTTACTCAAACTCTGTCAAACATTAAAAGTTTGTCATGTGCATGAATAAAATGGTGTTTGGCATGCAGTAATGCACATCTGAATGTGTTAGAAGAGTTTTGCATGAATTATTATGTTAGAGTCTCAAAGCTCTGAAAACAGCGTTTCTGCTACGGACAAACCTGGTTTGATGCAATGTTACTCAAACTCTTTCAAACATTAAAAAATTGTCAAGTGCATGAATAAAATGCTGTTTGCAATGAAGTAATGCACATCTGAAGGTGTTAGAAGAGATTTGCATGAATTATTATGTTAGAGTCTCAAAGCTCTGAAAACAGCGTTTCTGCTCCGGACAAACCTGGTTTGATGCAATGTTACTCAAACTCTGTCAAACATTAAAAGTTTGTCATGTGCATGAATAAAATGCTGTTTGGCATGCAGTAATGCACATCTGAAGGTGTTAGAAGAGTTTTGCATGAATTATTATGTTAGAGTCTCAAAGCTCTGAAAACAGCGTTTCTGCTCCGGACAGACCTGGTTTGATGCAATGTTACTCAAACTCTGTCAAACATTAAAAGTTTGTCATGTGCATGAATAAAATGGTGTTTGGCATGCAGTAATGCACATCTGAATGTGTTAGAAGAGTTTTGCATGAATTATTATGTTAGAGTCTCAAAGCTCTGAAAACAGCGTTTCTGCTACGGACAAACCTGGTTTGATGCAATGTTACTGAAACTCCGTCAAACATTAAAAAATTGTCAAGTGCATTAATAAAATGCTGTTTGCAATGAAATAATGCACATCTGAAGGTGTTAGAAGAGATTTGCATGAATTATTATGTTAGACTCTCAAAGCTCTGAAAACAGCGTTTCTGCTCCGGACAAATCTGGTTTGATGCAATGTTACTCAAACTCTGTCAAACATTAAAAGTTTGTCATGTGCATGAATAAAATGCTGTTTGGCATGCAGTAATGCACATCTGAAGGTGTTAGAAGAGTTTTGCATGAATTATTATGTTAGAGTCTCAAAGCTCTGAAAACAGCGTTTCTGCTACGGACAAACCTGGTTTAATGCAATGTTACTGAAACTCTGTCAAACATTAAAAAATTGTCAAATGCATGAATAAAATGCTGTTTGCAATGCAGTAATGCACATCTGAAGGTGTTAGAAGAGTTTTGCATGAATTATTATGTTAGAGTGTCAAAGCTCTGAAAACAGCGTTTCTGCTCCTTACAAGCCTGGTTTGATGCAATGTTACTCAAACTCTGTCAAACATTAAAAGTTTGTCATGTGCATGAATAAAATGGTGTTTGGCATGCAGTAATGCACATCTGAATGTGTTAGAAGAGTTTTGCATGAATTATTATGTTAGAGTCTCAAAGCTCTGAAAACAGCGTTTCTGCTACGGACAAACCTGGTTTGATGCAATGTTACTCAAACTCTTTCAAACATTAAAAAATTGTCAAGTGCATGAATAAAATGCTGTTTGCAATGAAGTAATGCACATCTGAAGGTGTTAGAAGAGATTTGCATGAATTATTATGTTAGAGTCTCAAAGCTCTGAAAACAGCGTTTCTGCTCCGGACAAACCTGGTTTGATGCAATGTTACTCAAACTCTGTCAAACATTAAAAGTTTGTCATGTGCATGAATAAAATGCTGTTTGGCATGCAGTAATGCACATCTGAAGGTGTTAGAAGAGTTTTGCATGAATTATTATGTTAGAGTCTCAAAGCTCTGAAAACAGCGTTTCTGCTCCGGACAGACCTGGTTTGATGCAATGTTACTCAAACTCTGTCAAACATTAAAAGTTTGTCATGTGCATGAATAAAATGGTGTTTGGCATGCAGTAATGCACATCTGAATGTGTTAGAAGAGTTTTGCATGAATTATTATGTTAGAGTCTCAAAGCTCTGAAAACAGCGTTTCTGCTACGGACAAACCTGGTTTGATGCAATGTTACTGAAACTCCGTCAAACATTAAAAAATTGTCAAGTGCATTAATAAAATGCTGTTTGCAATGAAATAATGCACATCTGAAGGTGTTAGAAGAGATTTGCATGAATTATTATGTTAGACTCTCAAAGCTCTGAAAACAGCGTTTCTGCTCCGGACAAATCTGGTTTGATGCAATGTTACTCAAACTCTGTCAAACATTAAAAGTTTGTCATGTGCATGAATAAAATGCTGTTTGGCATGCAGTAATGCACATCTGAAGGTGTTAGAAGAGTTTTGCATGAATTATTATGTTAGAGTCTCAAAGCTCTGAAAACAGCGTTTCTGCTCCGGACAAACCTGGTTTAATGCAATGTTACTGAAACTCTGTCAAACATTAAAAAATTGTCAAATGCATGAATAAAATGCTGTTTGCAATGCAGTAATGCACATCTGAAGGTGTTAGAAGAGTTTTGCATGAATTATTATGTTAGAGTGTCAAAGCTCTGAAAACAGCGTTTCTGCTCCTTACAAGCCTGGTTTGATGCAATGTTACTCAAACTCTGTCAAACATTAAAAGTTTGTCATGTGCATGAATAAAATGCTGTTTGGCATGCAGTAATGCACATCTGAAGGTGTTAGAAGAGTTTTGCATGAATTATTATGTTAGAGTCTCAAAGCTCTGAAAACAGCGTTTTTGCTCCGGACAAAGCTGGTTTGATGCAATGTTACTCAAACTCTTTCAAACATTAAAAAATTGTCAAGTGCATGAATAAAATGCTGTTTGCAATGAAGTAATGCACATCTGAAGGTGTTAGAAGAGTTTTGCATGAAATATTATGTTAGAGTCTCAAAGCTCTGAAAACAGCGTTTCTGCTCCGGAGAAACCTTGTTTGATGCAATGTTACTGAAACTCTGTCAAACATTAAAAAATTGTCAAGTGCATGAATAAAATGCTGTTTGCAATGAAGTAATGCACATCTGAAGGTGTTAGAAGAGATTTGCATGAATTATTATGTTAGAGTCTCAAAGCTCTGAAAACAACGTTTCTGCTCCGGACAAACCTGGTTTAATGCAATGTTACTCAAACTCTGTCAAACATTAAAAGTTTGTCATGTGCATGAATAAAATGCTGTTTGGCATGCAGTAATGCACATCTGAAGGTGTTAGAAGAGTTTTGCATGAATTATTATGTTAGAGTGTCAAAGCTCTGAAAACAGCGTTTCTGCTCCGGACAAACCTGGTTTGATGCAATGTTACTCAAACTCTGTCAAACATTAAAAGTTTGTCATGTGCATGAATAAAATGCTGTTTGGCATGGAGTAATGCACATCTGAAGGTGTTAGAAGAGTTTTGCATGAATTATTATGTTAGAGTCTCAAAGCTCTGAAAACAGCGTTTCTGCTCCGGACAAACCTGGTTTGATGCAATGTTACTCAAACTCTGTCAAACATTAAAAAATTGTCAAGTGCATGAATAAAATGCTGTTTGCGATGCAGTAATGCACATCTGAAGGTGTTAGAAGAGTTTTTCATAAATTATTATGTTAGAGTCTCAAAGCTCTGAAAACAGCGTTTCTGCTCCAGACAAACCTGGTTTGATGCAATGTTACTCAAACTCTGTCAAACATTAAAAGTTTGTCATGTGCATGAATAAAATGCTGTTTGGCATGCAGTAATGCACATCTGAAGGTGTTAGAAGAGTTTTGCATGAATTATTATGTTAGAGTCTCAAAGCTCTGAAAACAGCGTTTTTGCTCCGGACAAACCTGGTTTGATGCAATGTTACTCAAACTCTTTCAAACATTAAAAAATTGTCAAGTGCATGAATAAAATGCTGTTTGCAATGAAATAATGCACATCTGAAGGTGTTAGAAGAGTTTTGCATGAATTATTATGTTAGAATCTCAACGCTCTGAAAACAGCGTTTCTGCTCCGGACAAACCTGGTTTGATGCAATGTTACTGAAACTCTGTCAAACATTAAAAAATTGTCAAGTGCATGAATAAAATGCTGTTTGGCATGCAGTAATGCACATCTGAAGGTGTTAGAAGAGTTTTGCATGAATTTAATATGTTAGAGTCTCAAAGCTCTGAAAACAGCGTTTCTGCTCCGGACAAACCTGGTTTGATGCAATGTTACTGAAACTCTGTCAAACATTAAAAAATTGTCAAATGCATGAATAAAATGCTGTTTGCAATGCAGTAATGCACATCTGAAGGTGTTAGAAGACTTTTGCATGAATTATTATGTTAGAGTGTCAAAGCTCTGAAAACAGCGTTTCTGCTCCGGACAAACCTGGTTTGATGCAATGTTACTCAAACTCTGTCAAACATTAAAAGTTTGTCATGTGCATGAATAAAATGCTGTTTGGTATACAGTAATGCACATCTGAAGGTGTTAGAAGAGTTTTGCATGAATTATTATGTTAGAGTGTCAAAGCTCTGAAAACAGCGTTTCTGCTCCGGACAAACCTGGTTTGATGCAATGTTACTCAAACTCTGTCAAACATTAAAAGTTTGTCATGTGCATGAATAAAATGCTGTTTGGCATGCAGTAATGCACATCTGAAGGTGTTAGAAGAGTTTTGCATGAATTATTATGTTAGAGTCTCAAAGCTCTGAAAACAGCGTTTTTGCTCCGGACAAACCTGGTTTGATGCAATGTTACTCAAACTCTTTCAAACATTAAAAAATTGTCAAGTGCATGAATAAAATGCTGTTTGCAATGAAGTAATGCACATCTGAAGGTGTTAGAAGAGATTTGCATGAATTATTATGTTAGAGTCTCAAAGCTCTGAAAACAGCGTTTCTGCTCCGGACAAACCTGGTTTGATGCAATGTTACTCAAACTCTGTCAAACATTAAAAGTTTGTCATGTGCATGAATAAAATGGTGTTTGGCATGCAGTAATGCACATCTGAATGTGTTAGAAGAGTTTTGCATGAATTATTATGTTAGAGTCTCAAAGCTCTGAAAACAGCGTTTCTGCTACGGACAAACCTGGTTTGATGCAATGTTACTCAAACTCTTTCAAACATTAAAAAATTGTCAAGTGCATGAATAAAATGCTGTTTGCAATGAAGTAATGCACATCTGAAGGTGTTAGAAGAGATTTGCATGAATTATTATGTTAGAGTCTCAAAGCTCTGAAAACAGCGTTTCTGCTCCGGACAAACCTGGTTTGATGCAATGTTACTCAAACTCTGTCAAACATTAAAAGTTTGTCATGTGCATGAATAAAATGCTGTTTGGCATGCAGTAATGCACATCTGAAGGTGTTAGAAGAGTTTTGCATGAATTATTATGTTAGAGTCTCAAAGCTCTGAAAACAGCGTTTCTGCTCCGGACAGACCTGGTTTGATGCAATGTTACTCAAACTCTGTCAAACATTAAAAGTTTGTCATGTGCATGAATAAAATGGTGTTTGGCATGCAGTAATGCACATCTGAATGTGTTAGAAGAGTTTTGCATGAATTATTATGTTAGAGTCTCAAAGCTCTGAAAACAGCGTTTCTGCTACGGACAAACCTGGTTTGATGCAATGTTACTGAAACTCCGTCAAACATTAAAAAATTGTCAAGTGCATTAATAAAATGCTGTTTGCAATGAAATAATGCACATCTGAAGGTGTTAGAAGAGATTTGCATGAATTATTATGTTAGACTCTCAAAGCTCTGAAAACAGCGTTTCTGCTCCGGACAAATCTGGTTTGATGCAATGTTACTCAAACTCTGTCAAACATTAAAAGTTTGTCATGTGCATGAATAAAATGCTGTTTGGCATGCAGTAATGCACATCTGAAGGTGTTAGAAGAGTTTTGCATGAATTATTATGTTAGAGTCTCAAAGCTCTGAAAACAGCGTTTCTGCTCCGGACAAACCTGGTTTAATGCAATGTTACTGAAACTCTGTCAAACATTAAAAAATTGTCAAATGCATGAATAAAATGCTGTTTGCAATGCAGTAATGCACATCTGAAGGTGTTAGAAGAGTTTTGCATGAATTATTATGTTAGAGTGTCAAAGCTCTGAAAACAGCGTTTCTGCTCCTTACAAGCCTGGTTTGATGCAATGTTACTCAAACTCTGTCAAACATTAAAAGTTTGTCATGTGCATGAATAAAATGGTGTTTGGCATGCAGTAATGCACATCTGAATGTGTTAGAAGAGTTTTGCATGAATTATTATGTTAGAGTCTCAAAGCTCTGAAAACAGCGTTTCTGCTACGGACAAACCTGGTTTGATGCAATGTTACTCAAACTCTTTCAAACATTAAAAAATTGTCAAGTGCATGAATAAAATGCTGTTTGCAATGAAGTAATGCACATCTGAAGGTGTTAGAAGAGATTTGCATGAATTATTATGTTAGAGTCTCAAAGCTCTGAAAACAGCGTTTCTGCTCCGGACAAACCTGGTTTGATGCAATGTTACTCAAACTCTGTCAAACATTAAAAGTTTGTCATGTGCATGAATAAAATGCTGTTTGGCATGCAGTAATGCACATCTGAAGGTGTTAGAAGAGTTTTGCATGAATTATTATGTTAGAGTCTCAAAGCTCTGAAAACAGCGTTTCTGCTCCGGACAGACCTGGTTTGATGCAATGTTACTCAAACTCTGTCAAACATTAAAAGTTTGTCATGTGCATGAATAAAATGGTGTTTGGCATGCAGTAATGCACATCTGAATGTGTTAGAAGAGTTTTGCATGAATTATTATGTTAGAGTCTCAAAGCTCTGAAAACAGCGTTTCTGCTACGGACAAACCTGGTTTGATGCAATGTTACTGAAACTCCGTCAAACATTAAAAAATTGTCAAGTGCATTAATAAAATGCTGTTTGCAATGAAATAATGCACATCTGAAGGTGTTAGAAGAGATTTGCATGAATTATTATGTTAGACTCTCAAAGCTCTGAAAACAGCGTTTCTGCTCCGGACAAATCTGGTTTGATGCAATGTTACTCAAACTCTGTCAAACATTAAAAGTTTGTCATGTGCATGAATAAAATGCTGTTTGGCATGCAGTAATGCACATCTGAAGGTGTTAGAAGAGTTTTGCATGAATTATTATGTTAGAGTCTCAAAGCTCTGAAAACAGCGTTTCTGCTCCGGACAAACCTGGTTTAATGCAATGTTACTGAAACTCTGTCAAACATTAAAAAATTGTCAAATGCATGAATAAAATGCTGTTTGCAATGCAGTAATGCACATCTGAAGGTGTTAGAAGAGTTTTGCATGAATTATTATGTTAGAGTGTCAAAGCTCTGAAAACAGCGTTTCTGCTCCTTACAAGCCTGGTTTGATGCAATGTTACTCAAACTCTGTCAAACATTAAAAGTTTGTCATGTGCATGAATAAAATGCTGTTTGGCATGCAGTAATGCACATCTGAAGGTGTTAGAAGAGTTTTGCATGAATTATTATGTTAGAGTCTCAAAGCTCTGAAAACAGCGTTTTTGCTCCGGACAAAGCTGGTTTGATGCAATGTTACTCAAACTCTTTCAAACATTAAAAAATTGTCAAGTGCATGAATAAAATGCTGTTTGCAATGAAGTAATGCACATCTGAAGGTGTTAGAAGAGTTTTGCATGAAATATTATGTTAGAGTCTCAAAGCTCTGAAAACAGCGTTTCTGCTCCGGAGAAACCTTGTTTGATGCAATGTTACTGAAACTCTGTCAAACATTAAAAAATTGTCAAGTGCATGAATAAAATGCTGTTTGCAATGAAGTAATGCACATCTGAAGGTGTTAGAAGAGATTTGCATGAATTATTATGTTAGAGTCTCAAAGCTCTGAAAACAACGTTTCTGCTCCGGACAAACCTGGTTTAATGCAATGTTACTCAAACTCTGTCAAACATTAAAAGTTTGTCATGTGCATGAATAAAATGCTGTTTGGCATGCAGTAATGCACATCTGAAGGTGTTAGAAGAGTTTTGCATGAATTATTATGTTAGAGTGTCAAAGCTCTGAAAACAGCGTTTCTGCTCCGGACAAACCTGGTTTGATGCAATGTTACTCAAACTCTGTCAAACATTAAAAGTTTGTCATGTGCATGAATAAAATGCTGTTTGGCATGGAGTAATGCACATCTGAAGGTGTTAGAAGAGTTTTGCATGAATTATTATGTTAGAGTCTCAAAGCTCTGAAAACAGCGTTTCTGCTCCGGACAAACCTGGTTTGATGCAATGTTACTCAAACTCTGTCAAACATTAAAAAATTGTCAAGTGCATGAATAAAATGCTGTTTGCGATGCAGTAATGCACATCTGAAGGTGTTAGAAGAGTTTTTCATAAATTATTATGTTAGAGTCTCAAAGCTCTGAAAACAGCGTTTCTGCTCCAGACAAACCTGGTTTGATGCAATGTTACTCAAACTCTGTCAAACATTAAAAGTTTGTCATGTGCATGAATAAAATGCTGTTTGGCATGCAGTAATGCACATCTGAAGGTGTTAGAAGAGTTTTGCATGAATTATTATGTTAGAGTCTCAAAGCTCTGAAAACAGCGTTTTTGCTCCGGACAAACCTGGTTTGATGCAATGTTACTCAAACTCTTTCAAACATTAAAAAATTGTCAAGTGCATGAATAAAATGCTGTTTGCAATGAAATAATGCACATCTGAAGGTGTTAGAAGAGTTTTGCATGAATTATTATGTTAGAATCTCAACGCTCTGAAAACAGCGTTTCTGCTCCGGACAAACCTGGTTTGATGCAATGTTACTGAAACTCTGTCAAACATTAAAAAATTGTCAAGTGCATGAATAAAATGCTGTTTGGCATGCAGTAATGCACATCTGAAGGTGTTAGAAGAGTTTTGCATGAATTTAATATGTTAGAGTCTCAAAGCTCTGAAAACAGCGTTTCTGCTCCGGACAAACCTGGTTTGATGCAATGTTACTGAAACTCTGTCAAACATTAAAAAATTGTCAAATGCATGAATAAAATGCTGTTTGCAATGCAGTAATGCACATCTGAAGGTGTTAGAAGACTTTTGCATGAATTATTATGTTAGAGTGTCAAAGCTCTGAAAACAGCGTTTCTGCTCCGGACAAACCTGGTTTGATGCAATGTTACTCAAACTCTGTCAAACATTAAAAGTTTGTCATGTGCATGAATAAAATGCTGTTTGGTATACAGTAATGCACATCTGAAGGTGTTAGAAGAGTTTTGCATGAATTATTATGTTAGAGTGTCAAAGCTCTGAAAACAGCGTTTCTGCTCCGGACAAACCTGGTTTGATGCAATGTTACTCAAACTCTGTCAAACATTAAAAGTTTGTCATGTGCATGAATAAAATGCTGTTTGGCATGCAGTAATGCACATCTGAAGGTGTTAGAAGAGTTTTGCATGAATTATTATGTTAGAGTCTCAAAGCTCTGAAAACAGCGTTTTTGCTCCGGACAAACCTGGTTTGATGCAATGTTACTCAAACTCTTTCAAACATTAAAAAATTGTCAAGTGCATGAATAAAATGCTGTTTGCAATGAAGTAATGCACATCTGAAGGTGTTAGAAGAGATTTGCATGAATTATTATGTTAGAGTCTCAAAGCTCTGAAAACAGCGTTTCTGCTCCGGACAAACCTGGTTTGATGCAATGTTACTCAAACTCTGTCAAACATTAAAAGTTTGTCATGTGCATGAATAAAATGGTGTTTGGCATGCAGTAATGCACATCTGAATGTGTTAGAAGAGTTTTGCATGAATTATTATGTTAGAGTCTCAAAGCTCTGAAAACAGCGTTTCTGCTACGGACAAACCTGGTTTGATGCAATGTTACTCAAACTCTTTCAAACATTAAAAAATTGTCAAGTGCATGAATAAAATGCTGTTTGCAATGAAGTAATGCACATCTGAAGGTGTTAGAAGAGATTTGCATGAATTATTATGTTAGAGTCTCAAAGCTCTGAAAACAGCGTTTCTGCTCCGGACAAACCTGGTTTGATGCAATGTTACTCAAACTCTGTCAAACATTAAAAGTTTGTCATGTGCATGAATAAAATGCTGTTTGGCATGCAGTAATGCACATCTGAAGGTGTTAGAAGAGTTTTGCATGAATTATTATGTTAGAGTCTCAAAGCTCTGAAAACAGCGTTTCTGCTCCGGACAGACCTGGTTTGATGCAATGTTACTCAAACTCTGTCAAACATTAAAAGTTTGTCATGTGCATGAATAAAATGGTGTTTGGCATGCAGTAATGCACATCTGAATGTGTTAGAAGAGTTTTGCATGAATTATTATGTTAGAGTCTCAAAGCTCTGAAAACAGCGTTTCTGCTACGGACAAACCTGGTTTGATGCAATGTTACTGAAACTCCGTCAAACATTAAAAAATTGTCAAGTGCATTAATAAAATGCTGTTTGCAATGAAATAATGCACATCTGAAGGTGTTAGAAGAGATTTGCATGAATTATTATGTTAGACTCTCAAAGCTCTGAAAACAGCGTTTCTGCTCCGGACAAATCTGGTTTGATGCAATGTTACTCAAACTCTGTCAAACATTAAAAGTTTGTCATGTGCATGAATAAAATGCTGTTTGGCATGCAGTAATGCACATCTGAAGGTGTTAGAAGAGTTTTGCATGAATTATTATGTTAGAGTCTCAAAGCTCTGAAAACAGCGTTTCTGCTCCGGACAAACCTGGTTTAATGCAATGTTACTGAAACTCTGTCAAACATTAAAAAATTGTCAAATGCATGAATAAAATGCTGTTTGCAATGCAGTAATGCACATCTGAAGGTGTTAGAAGAGTTTTGCATGAATTATTATGTTAGAGTGTCAAAGCTCTGAAAACAGCGTTTCTGCTCCTTACAAGCCTGGTTTGATGCAATGTTACTCAAACTCTGTCAAACATTAAAAGTTTGTCATGTGCATGAATAAAATGGTGTTTGGCATGCAGTAATGCACATCTGAATGTGTTAGAAGAGTTTTGCATGAATTATTATGTTAGAGTCTCAAAGCTCTGAAAACAGCGTTTCTGCTACGGACAAACCTGGTTTGATGCAATGTTACTCAAACTCTTTCAAACATTAAAAAATTGTCAAGTGCATGAATAAAATGCTGTTTGCAATGAAGTAATGCACATCTGAAGGTGTTAGAAGAGATTTGCATGAATTATTATGTTAGAGTCTCAAAGCTCTGAAAACAGCGTTTCTGCTCCGGACAAACCTGGTTTGATGCAATGTTACTCAAACTCTGTCAAACATTAAAAGTTTGTCATGTGCATGAATAAAATGCTGTTTGGCATGCAGTAATGCACATCTGAAGGTGTTAGAAGAGTTTTGCATGAATTATTATGTTAGAGTCTCAAAGCTCTGAAAACAGCGTTTCTGCTCCGGACAGACCTGGTTTGATGCAATGTTACTCAAACTCTGTCAAACATTAAAAGTTTGTCATGTGCATGAATAAAATGGTGTTTGGCATGCAGTAATGCACATCTGAATGTGTTAGAAGAGTTTTGCATGAATTATTATGTTAGAGTCTCAAAGCTCTGAAAACAGCGTTTCTGCTACGGACAAACCTGGTTTGATGCAATGTTACTGAAACTCCGTCAAACATTAAAAAATTGTCAAGTGCATTAATAAAATGCTGTTTGCAATGAAATAATGCACATCTGAAGGTGTTAGAAGAGATTTGCATGAATTATTATGTTAGACTCTCAAAGCTCTGAAAACAGCGTTTCTGCTCCGGACAAATCTGGTTTGATGCAATGTTACTCAAACTCTGTCAAACATTAAAAGTTTGTCATGTGCATGAATAAAATGCTGTTTGGCATGCAGTAATGCACATCTGAAGGTGTTAGAAGAGTTTTGCATGAATTATTATGTTAGAGTCTCAAAGCTCTGAAAACAGCGTTTCTGCTCCGGACAAACCTGGTTTAATGCAATGTTACTGAAACTCTGTCAAACATTAAAAAATTGTCAAATGCATGAATAAAATGCTGTTTGCAATGCAGTAATGCACATCTGAAGGTGTTAGAAGAGTTTTGCATGAATTATTATGTTAGAGTGTCAAAGCTCTGAAAACAGCGTTTCTGCTCCTTACAAGCCTGGTTTGATGCAATGTTACTCAAACTCTGTCAAACATTAAAAGTTTGTCATGTGCATGAATAAAATGCTGTTTGGCATGCAGTAATGCACATCTGAAGGTGTTAGAAGAGTTTTGCATGAATTATTATGTTAGAGTCTCAAAGCTCTGAAAACAGCGTTTTTGCTCCGGACAAAGCTGGTTTGATGCAATGTTACTCAAACTCTTTCAAACATTAAAAAATTGTCAAGTGCATGAATAAAATGCTGTTTGCAATGAAGTAATGCACATCTGAAGGTGTTAGAAGAGTTTTGCATGAAATATTATGTTAGAGTCTCAAAGCTCTGAAAACAGCGTTTCTGCTCCGGAGAAACCTTGTTTGATGCAATGTTACTGAAACTCTGTCAAACATTAAAAAATTGTCAAGTGCATGAATAAAATGCTGTTTGCAATGAAGTAATGCACATCTGAAGGTGTTAGAAGAGATTTGCATGAATTATTATGTTAGAGTCTCAAAGCTCTGAAAACAACGTTTCTGCTCCGGACAAACCTGGTTTAATGCAATGTTACTCAAACTCTGTCAAACATTAAAAGTTTGTCATGTGCATGAATAAAATGCTGTTTGGCATGCAGTAATGCACATCTGAAGGTGTTAGAAGAGTTTTGCATGAATTATTATGTTAGAGTGTCAAAGCTCTGAAAACAGCGTTTCTGCTCCGGACAAACCTGGTTTGATGCAATGTTACTCAAACTCTGTCAAACATTAAAAGTTTGTCATGTGCATGAATAAAATGCTGTTTGGCATGGAGTAATGCACATCTGAAGGTGTTAGAAGAGTTTTGCATGAATTATTATGTTAGAGTCTCAAAGCTCTGAAAACAGCGTTTCTGCTCCGGACAAACCTGGTTTGATGCAATGTTACTCAAACTCTGTCAAACATTAAAAAATTGTCAAGTGCATGAATAAAATGCTGTTTGCGATGCAGTAATGCACATCTGAAGGTGTTAGAAGAGTTTTTCATAAATTATTATGTTAGAGTCTCAAAGCTCTGAAAACAGCGTTTCTGCTCCAGACAAACCTGGTTTGATGCAATGTTACTCAAACTCTGTCAAACATTAAAAGTTTGTCATGTGCATGAATAAAATGCTGTTTGGCATGCAGTAATGCACATCTGAAGGTGTTAGAAGAGTTTTGCATGAATTATTATGTTAGAGTCTCAAAGCTCTGAAAACAGCGTTTTTGCTCCGGACAAACCTGGTTTGATGCAATGTTACTCAAACTCTTTCAAACATTAAAAAATTGTCAAGTGCATGAATAAAATGCTGTTTGCAATGAAATAATGCACATCTGAAGGTGTTAGAAGAGTTTTGCATGAATTATTATGTTAGAATCTCAACGCTCTGAAAACAGCGTTTCTGCTCCGGACAAACCTGGTTTGATGCAATGTTACTGAAACTCTGTCAAACATTAAAAAATTGTCAAGTGCATGAATAAAATGCTGTTTGGCATGCAGTAATGCACATCTGAAGGTGTTAGAAGAGTTTTGCATGAATTTAATATGTTAGAGTCTCAAAGCTCTGAAAACAGCGTTTCTGCTCCGGACAAACCTGGTTTGATGCATAGTTACTGAAACTCTGTCAAACATTAAAAAATTGTCAAATGCATGAATAAAATGCTGTTTGCAATGCAGTAATGCACATCTGAAGGTGTTAGAAGACTTTTGCATGAATTATTATGTTAGAGTGTCAAAGCTCTGAAAACAGCGTTTCTGCTCCGGACAAACCTGGTTTGATGCAATGTTACTCAAACTCTGTCAAACATTAAAAGTTTGTCATGTGCATGAATAAAATGCTGTTTGGTATACAGTAATGCACATCTGAAGGTGTTAGAAGAGTTTTGCATGAATTATTATGTTAGAGTGTCAAAGCTCTGAAAACAGCGTTTCTGCTCCGGACAAACCTGGTTTGATGCAATGTTACTCAAACTCTGTCAAACATTAAAAGTTTGTCATGTGCATGAATAAAATGCTGTTTGGCATGCAGTAATGCACATCTGAAGGTGTTAGAAGAGTTTTGCATGAATTATTATGTTAGAGTCTCAAAGCTCTGAAAACAGCGTTTTTGCTCCGGACAAACCTGGTTTGATGCAATGTTACTCAAACTCTTTCAAACATTAAAAAATTGTCAAGTGCATGAATAAAATGCTGTTTGCAATGAAGTAATGCACATCTGAAGGTGTTAGAAGAGATTTGCATGAATTATTATGTTAGAGTCTCAAAGCTCTGAAAACAGCGTTTCTGCTCCGGACAAACCTGGTTTGATGCAATGTTACTCAAACTCTGTCAAACATTAAAAGTTTGTCATGTGCATGAATAAAATGGTGTTTGGCATGCAGTAATGCACATCTGAAGGTGTTAGAAGACTTTTGCATGAATTATTATGTTAGAGTGTCAAAGCTCTGAAAACAGCGTTTCTGCTCCGGACAAACCTGGTTTGATGCAATGTTACTCAAACTCTTTCAAACATTAAAAAATTGTCAAGTGCATGAATAAAATGCTGTTTGCAATGAAGTAATGCACATCTGAAGGTGTTAGAAGAGATTTGCATGAATTATTATGTTAGAGTGTCAAAGCTCTGAAAACAGCGTTTCTGCTCCGGACAAACCTGGTTTGATGCAATGTTACTCAAACTCTGTCAAACATTAAAAGTTTGTCATGTGCATGAATAAAATGCTGTTTGGCATGCAGTAATGTACATCTGAAGGTGTTAGAAGAGTTTTGCATGAATTATTATGTTAGAGAGTCAAAGCTCTGAAAACAGCGTTTCTGCTCCGGACAAACCTGGTTTGATGCAATGTTACTCAAACTCTGTCAAACATTAAAAGTTTGTCATGTGCATGAATAAAATGCTGTTTGGCATGCAGTAATGCACATCTGAAGGTGTTAGAAGAGTTTTTCATAAATTATTATGTTAGAGTCTCAAAGCTCTGAAAACAGCGTTTCTGCTCCAGACAAACCTGGTTTGATGCAATGTTACTCAAACTCTGTCAAACATTAAAAGTTTGTCATGTGCATGAATAAAATGCTGTTTGGCATGCAGTAATGCACATCTGAAGGTGTTAGAAGAGTTTTGCATGAATTATTATGTTAGAGTCTCAAAGCTCTGAAAACAGCGTTTTTGCTCCGGACAAACATGGTTTGATGCAATGTTACTCAAACTCTTTCAAACATTAAAAAATTGTCAAGTGCATGAATAAAATGCTGTTTGCAATGAAATAATGCACATCTGAAGGTGTTAGAAGAGTTTTGCGTGAATTATTATGTTAGAATCTCAACGCTCTGAAAACAGCGTTTCTGCTCCGGACAAACCTGGTTTGATGCAATGTTACTGAAACTCTGTCAAACATTAAAAAATTGTCAAGTGCATGAATAAAATGCTGTTTGGCATGCAGTAATGCACATCTGAAGGTGTTAGAAGAGTTTTGCATGAATTTAATATGTTAGAGTCTCAAAGCTCTGAAAACAGCGTTTCTGCTCCGGACAAACCTGGTTTGATGCAATGTTACTGAAACTCTGTCAAACATTAAAAAATTGTCAAATGCATGAATAAAATGCTGTTTGCAATGCAGTAATGCACATCTGAAGGTGTTAGAAGACTTTTGCATGAATTATTATGTTAGAGTGTCAAAGCTCTGAAAACAGCGTTTCTGCTCCGGACAAACCTGGTTTGATGCAATGTTACTCAAACTCTGTCAAACATTAAAAGTTTGTCATGTGCATGAATAAAATGCTGTTTGGTATACAGTAATGCACATCTGAAGGTGTTAGAAGAGTTTTGCATGAATTATTATGTTAGAGTGTCAAAGCTCTGAAAACAGCGTTTCTGCTCCGGACAAACCTGGTTTGATGCAATGTTACTCAAACTCTGTCAAACATTAAAAGTTTGTCATGTGCATGAATAAAATGCTGTTTGGCATGCAGTAATGCACATCTGAAGGTGTTAGAAGAGTTTTGCATGAATTATTATGTTAGAGTCTCAAAGCTCTGAAAACAGCGTTTTTGCTCCGGACAAACCTGGTTTGATGCAATGTTACTCAAACTCTTTCAAACATTAAAAAATTGTCAAGTGCATGAATAAAATGCTGTTTGCAATGAAGTAATGCACATCTGAAGGTGTTAGAAGAGATTTGCATGAATTATTATGTTAGAGTCTCAAAGCTCTGAAAACAGCGTTTCTGCTCCGGACAAACCTGGTTTGATGCAATGTTACTCAAACTCTGTCAAACATTAAAAGTTTGTCATGTGCATGAATAAAATGGTGTTTGGCATGCAGTAATGCACATCTGAATGTGTTAGAAGAGTTTTGCATGAATTATTATGTTAGAGTCTCAAAGCTCTGAAAACAGCGTTTCTGCTACGGACAAACCTGGTTTGATGCAATGTTACTCAAACTCTTTCAAACATTAAAAAATTGTCAAGTGCATGAATAAAATGCTGTTTGCAATGAAGTAATGCACATCTGAAGGTGTTAGAAGAGATTTGCATGAATTATTATGTTAGAGTCTCAAAGCTCTGAAAACAGCGTTTCTGCTCCGGACAAACCTGGTTTGATGCAATGTTACTCAAACTCTGTCAAACATTAAAAGTTTGTCATGTGCATGAATAAAATGCTGTTTGGCATGCAGTAATGCACATCTGAAGGTGTTAGAAGAGTTTTGCATGAATTATTATGTTAGAGTCTCAAAGCTCTGAAAACAGCGTTTCTGCTCCGGACAGACCTGGTTTGATGCAATGTTACTCAAACTCTGTCAAACATTAAAAGTTTGTCATGTGCATGAATAAAATGGTGTTTGGCATGCAGTAATGCACATCTGAATGTGTTAGAAGAGTTTTGCATGAATTATTATGTTAGAGTCTCAAAGCTCTGAAAACAGCGTTTCTGCTACGGACAAACCTGGTTTGATGCAATGTTACTGAAACTCCGTCAAACATTAAAAAATTGTCAAGTGCATTAATAAAATGCTGTTTGCAATGAAATAATGCACATCTGAAGGTGTTAGAAGAGATTTGCATGAATTATTATGTTAGACTCTCAAAGCTCTGAAAACAGCGTTTCTGCTCCGGACAAATCTGGTTTGATGCAATGTTACTCAAACTCTGTCAAACATTAAAAGTTTGTCATGTGCATGAATAAAATGCTGTTTGGCATGCAGTAATGCACATCTGAAGGTGTTAGAAGAGTTTTGCATGAATTATTATGTTAGAGTCTCAAAGCTCTGAAAACAGCGTTTCTGCTCCGGACAAACCTGGTTTAATGCAATGTTACTGAAACTCTGTCAAACATTAAAAAATTGTCAAATGCATGAATAAAATGCTGTTTGCAATGCAGTAATGCACATCTGAAGGTGTTAGAAGAGTTTTGCATGAATTATTATGTTAGAGTGTCAAAGCTCTGAAAACAGCGTTTCTGCTCCTTACAAGCCTGGTTTGATGCAATGTTACTCAAACTCTGTCAAACATTAAAAGTTTGTCATGTGCATGAATAAAATGCTGTTTGGCATGCAGTAATGCACATCTGAAGGTGTTAGAAGAGTTTTGCATGAATTATTATGTTAGAGTCTCAAAGCTCTGAAAACAGCGTTTTTGCTCCGGACAAAGCTGGTTTGATGCAATGTTACTCAAACTCTTTCAAACATTAAAAAATTGTCAAGTGCATGAATAAAATGCTGTTTGCAATGAAGTAATGCACATCTGAAGGTGTTAGAAGAGTTTTGCATGAAATATTATGTTAGAGTCTCAAAGCTCTGAAAACAGCGTTTCTGCTCCGGAGAAACCTTGTTTGATGCAATGTTACTGAAACTCTGTCAAACATTAAAAAATTGTCAAGTGCATGAATAAAATGCTGTTTGCAATGAAGTAATGCACATCTGAAGGTGTTAGAAGAGATTTGCATGAATTATTATGTTAGAGTCTCAAAGCTCTGAAAACAACGTTTCTGCTCCGGACAAACCTGGTTTAATGCAATGTTACTCAAACTCTGTCAAACATTAAAAGTTTGTCATGTGCATGAATAAAATGCTGTTTGGCATGGAGTAATGCACATCTGAAGGTGTTAGAAGAGTTTTGCATGAATTATTATGTTAGAGTCTCAAAGCTCTGAAAACAGCGTTTCTGCTCCGGACAAACCTGGTTTGATGCAATGTTACTCAAACTCTGTCAAACATTAAAAAATTGTCAAGTGCATGAATAAAATGCTGTTTGCGATGCAGTAATGCACATCTGAAGGTGTTAGAAGAGTTTTTCATAAATTATTATGTTAGAGTCTCAAAGCTCTGAAAACAGCGTTTCTGCTCCAGACAAACCTGGTTTGATGCAATGTTACTCAAACTCTGTCAAACATTAAAAGTTTGTCATGTGCATGAATAAAATGCTGTTTGGCATGCAGTAATGCACATCTGAAGGTGTTAGAAGAGTTTTGCATGAATTATTATGTTAGAGTCTCAAAGCTCTGAAAACAGCGTTTTTGCTCCGGACAAACCTGGTTTGATGCAATGTTACTCAAACTCTTTCAAACATTAAAAAATTGTCAAGTGCATGAATAAAATGCTGTTTGCAATGAAATAATGCACATCTGAAGGTGTTAGAAGAGTTTTGCATGAATTATTATGTTAGAATCTCAACGCTCTGAAAACAGCGTTTCTGCTCCGGACAAACCTGGTTTGATGCAATGTTACTGAAACTCTGTCAAACATTAAAAAATTGTCAAGTGCATGAATAAAATGCTGTTTGGCATGCAGTAATGCACATCTGAAGGTGTTAGAAGAGTTTTGCATGAATTTAATATGTTAGAGTCTCAAAGCTCTGAAAACAGCGTTTCTGCTCCGGACAAACCTGGTTTGATGCAATGTTACTGAAACTCTGTCAAACATTAAAAAATTGTCAAATGCATGAATAAAATGCTGTTTGCAATGCAGTAATGCACATCTGAAGGTGTTAGAAGACTTTTGCATGAATTATTATGTTAGAGTGTCAAAGCTCTGAAAACAGCGTTTCTGCTCCGGACAAACCTGGTTTGATGCAATGTTACTCAAACTCTGTCAAACATTAAAAGTTTGTCATGTGCATGAATAAAATGCTGTTTGGTATACAGTAATGCACATCTGAAGGTGTTAGAAGAGTTTTGCATGAATTATTATGTTAGAGTGTCAAAGCTCTGAAAACAGCGTTTCTGCTCCGGACAAACCTGGTTTGATGCAATGTTACTCAAACTCTGTCAAACATTAAAAGTTTGTCATGTGCATGAATAAAATGCTGTTTGGCATGCAGTAATGCACATCTGAAGGTGTTAGAAGAGTTTTGCATGAATTATTATGTTAGAGTCTCAAAGCTCTGAAAACAGCGTTTTTGCTCCGGACAAACCTGGTTTGATGCAATGTTACTCAAACTCTTTCAAACATTAAAAAATTGTCAAGTGCATGAATAAAATGCTGTTTGCAATGAAGTAATGCACATCTGAAGGTGTTAGAAGAGATTTGCATGAATTATTATGTTAGAGTCTCAAAGCTCTGAAAACAGCGTTTCTGCTCCGGACAAACCTGGTTTGATGCAATGTTACTCAAACTCTGTCAAACATTAAAAGTTTGTCATGTGCATGAATAAAATGGTGTTTGGCATGCAGTAATGCACATCTGAATGTGTTAGAAGAGTTTTGCATGAATTATTATGTTAGAGTCTCAAAGCTCTGAAAACAGCGTTTCTGCTACGGACAAACCTGGTTTGATGCAATGTTACTCAAACTCTTTCAAACATTAAAAAATTGTCAAGTGCATGAATAAAATGCTGTTTGCAATGAAGTAATGCACATCTGAAGGTGTTAGAAGAGATTTGCATGAATTATTATGTTAGAGTCTCAAAGCTCTGAAAACAGCGTTTCTGCTCCGGACAAACCTGGTTTGATGCAATGTTACTCAAACTCTGTCAAACATTAAAAGTTTGTCATGTGCATGAATAAAATGCTGTTTGGCATGCAGTAATGCACATCTGAAGGTGTTAGAAGAGTTTTGCATGAATTATTATGTTAGAGTCTCAAAGCTCTGAAAACAGCGTTTCTGCTCCGGACAGACCTGGTTTGATGCAATGTTACTCAAACTCTGTCAAACATTAAAAGTTTGTCATGTGCATGAATAAAATGGTGTTTGGCATGCAGTAATGCACATCTGAATGTGTTAGAAGAGTTTTGCATGAATTATTATGTTAGAGTCTCAAAGCTCTGAAAACAGCGTTTCTGCTACGGACAAACCTGGTTTGATGCAATGTTACTGAAACTCCGTCAAACATTAAAAAATTGTCAAGTGCATTAATAAAATGCTGTTTGCAATGAAATAATGCACATCTGAAGGTGTTAGAAGAGATTTGCATGAATTATTATGTTAGACTCTCAAAGCTCTGAAAACAGCGTTTCTGCTCCGGACAAATCTGGTTTGATGCAATGTTACTCAAACTCTGTCAAACATTAAAAGTTTGTCATGTGCATGAATAAAATGCTGTTTGGCATGCAGTAATGCACATCTGAAGGTGTTAGAAGAGTTTTGCATGAATTATTATGTTAGAGTCTCAAAGCTCTGAAAACAGCGTTTCTGCTCCGGACAAACCTGGTTTAATGCAATGTTACTGAAACTCTGTCAAACATTAAAAAATTGTCAAATGCATGAATAAAATGCTGTTTGCAATGCAGTAATGCACATCTGAAGGTGTTAGAAGAGTTTTGCATGAATTATTATGTTAGAGTGTCAAAGCTCTGAAAACAGCGTTTCTGCTCCTTACAAGCCTGGTTTGATGCAATGTTACTCAAACTCTGTCAAACATTAAAAGTTTGTCATGTGCATGAATAAAATGCTGTTTGGCATGCAGTAATGCACATCTGAAGGTGTTAGAAGAGTTTTGCATGAATTATTATGTTAGAGTCTCAAAGCTCTGAAAACAGCGTTTTTGCTCCGGACAAAGCTGGTTTGATGCAATGTTACTCAAACTCTTTCAAACATTAAAAAATTGTCAAGTGCATAAATAAAATGCTGTTTGCAATGAAGTAATGCACATCTGAAGGTGTTAGAAGAGTTTTGCATGAAATATTATGTTAGAGTCTCAAAGCTCTGAAAACAGCGTTTCTGCTCCGGAGAAACCTTGTTTGATGCAATGTTACTGAAACTCTGTCAAACATTAAAAAATTGTCAAGTGCATGAATAAAATGCTGTTTGCAATGAAGTAATGCACATCTGAAGGTGTTAGAAGAGATTTGCATGAATTATTATGTTAGAGTCTCAAAGCTCTGAAAACAACGTTTCTGCTCCGGACAAACCTGGTTTAATGCAATGTTACTCAAACTCTGTCAAACATTAAAAGTTTGTCATGTGCATGAATAAAATGCTGTTTGGCATGCAGTAATGCACATCTGAAGGTGTTAGAAGAGTTTTGCATGAATTATTATGTTAGAGTGTCAAAGCTCTGAAAACAGCGTTTCTGCTCCGGACAAACCTGGTTTGATGCAATGTTACTCAAACTCTGTCAAACATTAAAAGTTTGTCATGTGCATGAATAAAATGCTGTTTGGCATGGAGTAATGCACATCTGAAGGTGTTAGAAGAGTTTTGCATGAATTATTATGTTAGAGTCTCAAAGCTCTGAAAACAGCGTTTCTGCTCCGGACAAACCTGGTTTGATGCAATGTTACTCAAACTCTGTCAAACATTAAAAAATTGTCAAGTGCATGAATAAAATGCTGTTTGCGATGCAGTAATGCACATCTGAAGGTGTTAGAAGACTTTTGCATGAATTATTATGTTAGAGTGTCAAAGCTCTGAAAACAGCGTTTCTGCTCCGGACAAACCTGGTTTGATGCAATGTTACTCAAACTCTGTCAAACATTAAAAGTTTGTCATGTGCATGAATAAAATGCTGTTTGGCATGCAGTAATGCACATCTGAAGGTGTTAGAAGAGTTTTGCATGAATTATTATGTTAGAGTCTCAAAGCTCTGAAAACAGCGTTTTTGCTCCGGAAAAACCTGGTTTGATGCAATGTTACTCAAACTCTTTCAAACATTAAAAAATTGTCAAGTGCATGAATAAAATGCTGTTTGCAATGAAGTAATGCACATCTGAAGGTGTTAGAAGAGATTTGCATGAATTATTATGTTAGAGTCTCAAAGCTCTGAAAACAGCGTTTCTGCTCCGGACAAACCTGGTTTGATGCAATGTTACTCAAACTCTGTCAAACATTAAAAGTTTGTCATGTGCATGAATAAAATGCTGTTTGGCATGCAGTAATGCACATCTGAAGGTGTTAGAAGAGTTTTGCATGAATTATTATGTTAGAGTCTCAAAGCTCTGAAAACAGCGTTTTTGCTCCGGACAAACCTGGTTTGATGCAATGTTACTCAAACTCTTTCAAACATTAAAAAATTGTCAAGTGCATGAATAAAATGCTGTTTGCAATGAAGTAATGCACATCTGAAGGTGTTAGAAGAGATTTGCATGAATTATTATGTTAGAGTGTCAAAGCTCTGAAAACAGCGTTTCTGCTCCGGACAAACCTGGTTTGATGCAATGTTACTCAAACTCTGTCAAACATTAAAAGTTTGTCATGTGCATGAATAAAATGCTGTTTGGCATGCAGTAATGTACATCTGAAGGTGTTAGAAGAGTTTTGCATGAATTATTATGTTAGAGTGTCAAAGCTCTGAAAACAGCGTTTCTGCTCCGGACAAACCTGGTTTGATGCAATGTTACTCAAACTCTGTCAAACATTAAAAGTTTGTCATGTGCATGAATAAAATGCTGTTTGGCATGCAGTAATGCACATCTGAAGGTGTTAGAAGAGTTTTGCATGAATTATTATGTTAGAGTCTCAAAGCTCTGAAAACAGCGTTTCTGCTCCGGACAGACCTGGTTTGATGCAATGTTACTCAAACTCTGTCAAACATTAAAAGTTTGTCATGTGCATGAATAAAATGGTGTTTGGCATGCAGTAATGCACATCTGAATGTGTTAGAAGAGTTTTGCATGAATTATTATGTTAGAGTCTCAAAGCTCTGAAAACAGCGTTTCTGCTACGGACAAACCTGGTTTGATGCAATGTTACTGAAACTCCGTCAAACATTAAAAAATTGTCAAGTGCATTAATAAAATGCTGTTTGCAATGAAATAATGCACATCTGAAGGTGTTAGAAGAGATTTGCATGAATTATTATGTTAGACTCTCAAAGCTCTGAAAACAGCGTTTCTGCTCCGGACAAACCTGGTTTGATGCAATGTTACTCAAACTCTGTCAAACATTAAAAGTTTGTCATGTGCATGAATAAAATGCTGTTTGGCATGCAGTAATGCACATCTGAAGGTGTTAGAAGAGTTTTGCATGAATTATTATGTTAGAGTCTCAAAGCTCTGAAAACAGCGTTTCTGCTCCGGACAAACCTGGTTTGATGCAATGTTACTGAAACTCTGTCAAACATTAAAAAATTGTCAAATGCATGAATAAAATGCTGTTTGCAATGCAGTAATGCACATCTGAAGGTGTTAGAAGACTTTTGCATGAATTATTATGTTAGAGTGTCAAAGCTCTGAAAACAGCGTTTCTGCTCCGGACAAACCTGGTTTGATGCAATGTTACTCAAACTCTGTCAAACATTAAAAGTTTGTCATGTGCATGAATAAAATGCTGTTTGGTATGCAGTAATGCACATCTGAAGGTGTTAGAAGAGTTTTGCATGAATTATTATGTTAGAGTGTCAAAGCTCTGAAAACAGCGTTTCTGCTCCGGACAAACCTGGTTTGATGCAATGTTACTCAAACTCTGTCAAACATTAAAAGTTTGTCATGTGCATGAATAAAATGCTGTTTGGCATGCAGTAATGCACATCTGAAGGTGTTAGAAGAGTTTTGCATGAATTATTATGTTAGAGTCTCAAAGCTCTGAAAACAGCGTTTTTGCTCCGGACAAACCTGGTTTGATGCAATGTTACTCAAACTCTTTCAAACATTAAAAAATTGTCAAGTGCATGAATAAAATGCTGTTTGCAATGAAGTAATGCACATCTGAAGGTGTTAGAAGAGATTTGCATTATGTATTATGTTAAAGTCTCAAAGCTCTGAAAACAGCGTTTCTGCTCCGGACAAACCTGGTTTGATGCAATGTTACTCAAACTCTGTCAAACATTAAAAGTTTGTCATGTGCATGAATAAAATGGTGTTTGGCATGCAGTAATGCACATCTGAATGTGTTAGAAGAGTTTTGCATGAATTATTATGTTAGAGTCTCAAAGCTCTGAAAACAGCGTTTCTGCTACGGACAAACCTGGTTTGATGCAATGTTACTCAAACTCTTTCAAACATTAAAAAATTGTCAAGTGCATGAATAAAATGCTGTTTGCAATGAAGTAATGCACATCTGAAGGTGTTAGAAGAGATTTGCATGAATTATTATGTTAGAGTCTCAAAGCTCTGAAAACAGCGTTTCTGCTCCGGACAAACCTGGTTTGATGCAATGTTACTCAAACTCTGTCAAACATTAAAAGTTTGTCATGTGCATGAATAAAATGCTGTTTGGCATGCAGTAATGCACATCTGAAGGTGTTAGAAGAGTTTTGCATGAATTAATATGTTAGAGTCTCAAAGCTCTGAAAACAGCGTTTCTGCTCCGGACAGACCTGGTTTGATGCAATGTTACTCAAACTCTGTCAAACATTAAAAGTTTGTCATGTGCATGAATAAAATGGTGTTTGGCATGCAGTAATGCACATCTGAATGTGTTAGAAGAGTTTTGCATGAATTATTATGTTAGAGTCTCAAAGCTCTGAAAACAGCGTTTCTGCTACGGACAAACCTGGTTTGATGCAATGTTACTGAAACTCCGTCAAACATTAAAAAATTGTCAAGTGCATTAATAAAATGCTGTTTGCAATGAAATAATGCACATCTGAAGGTGTTAGAAGAGATTTGCATGAATTATTATGTTAGACTCTCAAAGCTCTGAAAACAGCGTTTCTGCTCCGGACAAACCTGGTTTGATGCAATGTTACTCAAACTCTGTCAAACATTAAAAGTTTGTCATGTGCATGAATAAAATGCTGTTTGGCATGCAGTAATGCACATGTGAAGGTGTTAGAAGAGTTTTGCATGAATTATTATGTTAGAGTCTCAAAGCTCTGAAAACAGCGTTTCTGCTCCGGACAGACCTGGTTTGATGCAATGTTACTCAAACTCTGTCAAACATTAAAAATTTGTCATGTGCATGAATAAAATGGTGTTTGGCATGCAGTAAAGCACATCTGAATGTGTTAGAAGAGTTTGCATGAATTATTATGTTAGAGTCTCAAAGCTCTGAAAACAGCGTTTCTGCTACGGACAAACCTGGTTTGATGCAATGTTACTGAAACTCTGTCAAACATTAAAAAATTGTCAAGTGCATTAATAAAATGCTGTTTGCAATGAAATAATGCTCATCTGAAGGTGTTAGAAGAGATTTGCATGAATTATTATGTTAGACTCTCAAAGCTCTGAAAACAGCGTTTCTGCTCCGGACAAACCTGGTTTGATGCAATGTTACTCAAACTCTGTCAAACATTAAAAGTTTGTCATGTGCATGAATAAAATGCTGTTTGGCATGCAGTAATGCACATCTGGAGGTGTTAGAAGAGTTTTGCATGAATTATTATGTTAGAGTCTCAAAGCTCTGAAAACAGCGTTTCTGCTCCGGAGAAACCTTGTTTGATGCAATGTTACTGAAACTCTGTCAAACATTAAAAAATTGTCAAGTGCATGAATAAAATGCTGTTTGCAATGAAGTAATGCACATCTGAAGGTGTTAGAAGAGATTTGCATGAATTATTATGTTAGAGTCTCAAAGCTCTGAAAACAACGTTTCTGCTCCGGACAAACCTGGTTTGCTGCAATGTTACTCAAACTCTGTCAAACATTAAAAGTTTGTCATGTGCATGAATAAAATGCTGTTTGGCATGCAGTAATGCACATCTGAAGGTGTTAGAAGAGTTTTGCATGAATTATTATGTTAGAGTGTCAAAGCTCTGAAAACAGCGTTTCTGCTCCGGACAAACCTGGTTTGATGCAATGTTACTCAAACTCTGTCAAACATTAAAAGTTTGTCATGTGCATGAATAAAATGCTGTTTGGCATGCAGTAATGCACATCTGAAGGTGTTAGAAGAGTTTTGCATGAATTATTATGTTAGAGTCTCAAAGCTCTGAAAACAGCGTTTCTGCTCCGGACAAACCTGGTTTGATGCAATGTTACTCAAACTCTGTCAAACATTAAAAAATTGTCAAGTGCATGAATAAAATGCTGTTTGCGATGCAGTAATGCACATCTGAAGGTGTTAGAAGACTTTTGCATGAATTATTATGTTAGAGTGTCAAAGCTCTGAAAACAGCGTTTCTGCTCCGGACAAACCTGGTTTGATGCAATGTTACTCAAACTCTGTCAAACATTAAAAGTTTGTCATGTGCATGAATAAAATGCTGTTTGGCATGCAGTAATGCACATCTGAAGGTGTTAGAAGAGTTTTGCATGAATTATTATGTTAGAGTGTCAAAGCTCTGAAAACAGCGTTTCTGCTCCGGACAAACCTGGTTTGATGCAATGTTACTCAAACTCTGTCAAACATTAAAAGTTTGTCATGTGCATGAATAAAATGCTGTTTGGCATGCAGTAATGCACATCTGAAGGTGTTAGAAGAGTTTTGCATGAATTATTATGTTAGAGTCTCAAAGCTCTGAAAACAGCGTTTTTGCTCCGGACAAACCTGGTTTGATGCAATGTTACTCAAACTCTTTCAAACATTAAAAAATTGTCAAGTGCATTAATAAAATGCTGTTTGCAATGAAATAATGCACATCTGAAGGTGTTAGAAGAGATTTGCATGAATTATTATGTTAGACTCTCAAAGCTCTGAAAACAGCGTTTCTGCTCCGGACAAACCTGGTTTGATGCAATGTTACTCAAACTCTGTCAAACATTAAAAGTTTGTCATGTGCATGAATAAAATGCTGTTTGGCATGCAGTAATGCACATCTGGAGGTGTTAGAAGAGTTTTGCATGAATTATTATGTTAGAGTCTCAAAGCTCTGAAAACAGCGTTTCTGCTCCGGAGAAACCTTGTTTTATGCAATGTTACTGAAACTCTGTCAAACATTAAAAAATTGTCAAGTGCATGAATAAAATGCTGTTTGCAATGAAGTAATGCACATCTGAAGGTGTTAGAAGAGATTTGCATGAATTATTATGTTAGAGTCTCAAAGCTCTGAAAACAACGTTTCTGCTCCGGACAAACCTGGTTTGATGCAATGTTACTCAAACTCTGTCAAACATTAAAAGTTTGTCATGTGCATGAATAAAATGCTGTTTGGCATGCAGTAATGCACATCTGAAGGTGTTAGAAGAGTTTTGCATGAATTATTATGTTAGAGTGTCAAAGCTCTGAAAACAGCGTTTCTGCTCCGGACAAACCTGGTTTGATGCAATGTTACTCAAACTCTGTCAAACATTAAAAGTTTGTCATGTGCATGAATAAAATGCTGTTTGGCATGCAGTAATGCACATCTGAAGGTGTTAGAAGAGTTTTGCATGAATTATTATGTTAGAGTCTCAAAGCTCTGAAAACAGCGTTTCTGCTCCGGACAAACCTGGTTTGATGCAATGTTACTCAAACTCTGTCAAACATTAAAAAATTGTCAAGTGCATGAATAAAATGCTGTTTGCGATGCAGTAATGCACATCTGAAGGTGTTAGAAGACTTTTGCATGAATTATTATGTTAGAGTGTCAAAGCTCTGAAAACAGCGTTTCTGCTCCGGACAAACCTGGTTTGATGCAATGTTACTCAAACTCTGTCAAACATTAAAAGTTTGTCATGTGCATGAATAAAATGCTGTTTGGCATGCAGTAATGCACATCTGAAGGTGTTAGAAGAGTTTTGCATGAATTATTATGTTAGAGTGTCAAAGCTCTGAAAACAGCGTTTCTGCTCCGGACAAACCTGGTTTGATGCAATGTTACTCAAACTCTGTCAAACATTAAAAGTTTGTCATGTGCATGAATAAAATGCTGTTTGGCATGCAGTAATGCACATCTGAAGGTGTTAGAAGAGTTTTGCATGAATTATTATGTTAGAGTGTCAAAGCTCTGAAAACAGCGTTTCTGCTCCGGACAAACCTGGTTTGATGCAATGTTACTCAAACTCTGTCAAACATTAAAAGTTTGTCATGTGCATGAATAAAATGCTGTTTGGCATGCAGTAATGCACATCTGAAGGTGTTAGAAGAGTTTTGCATGAATTATTATGTTAGAGTCTCAAAGCTCTGAAAACAGCGTTTCTGCTCCGGACAAACCTGGTTTGATGCAATGTTACTCAAACTCTGTCAAACATTAAAAAATTGTCAAGTGCATGAATAAAATGCTGTTTGCGATGCAGTAATGCACATCTGAAGGTGTTAGAAGACTTTTGCATGAATTATTATGTTAGAGTGTCAAAGCTCTGAAAACAGCGTTTCTGCTCCGGACAAACCTGGTTTGATGCAATGTTACTCAAACTCTGTCAAACATTAAAAGTTTGTCATGTGCATGAATAAAATGCTGTTTGGCATGCAGTAATGCACATCTGAAGGTGTTAGAAGAGTTTTGCATGAATTATTATGTTAGAGTCTCAAAGCTCTGAAAACAGCGTTTTTGCTCCGGACAAACCTGGTTTGATGCAATGTTACTCAAACTCTTTCAAACATTAAAAAATTGTCAAGTGCATGAATAAAATGCTGTTTGCAATGAAGTAATGCACATCTGAAGGTGTTAGAAGAGATTTGCATGAATTATTATGTTAGAGTCTCAAAGCTCTGAAAACAGCGTTTCTGCTCCGGACAAACCTGGTTTGATGCAATGTTACTCAAACTCTGTCAAACATTAAAAGTTTGTCATGTGCATGAATAAAATGCTGTTTGGCATGCAGTAATGCACATCTGAAGGTGTTAGAAGAGTTTTGCATGAATTATTATGTTAGAGTCTCAAAGCTCTGAAAACAGCGTTTCTGCTCCGGACAGACCTGGTTTGATGCAATGTTACTCAAACTCTGTCAAACATTAAAAGTTTGTCATGTGCATGAATAAAATGGTGTTTGGCATGCAGTAATGCACATCTGAATGTGTTAGAAGAGTTTTGCATGAATTATTATGTTAGAGTCTCAAAGCTCTGAAAACAGCGTTTCTGCTCCGGACAAACCTGGTTTGATGCAATGTTACTGAAACTCTGTCAAACATTAAAAAATTGTCAAATGCATGAATAAAATGCTGTTTGCAATGCAGTAATGCACATCTGAAGGTGTTAGAAGACTTTTGCATGAATTATTATGTTAGAGTGTCAAAGCTCTGAAAACAGCGTTTCTGCTCCGGACAAACCTGGTTTGATGCAATGTTACTCAAACTCTGTCAAACATTAAAAGTTTGTCATGTGCATGAATAAAATGGTGTTTGGCATGCAGTAATGCACATCTGAATGTGTTAGAAGAGTTTTGCATGAATTATTATGTTAGAGTCTCAAAGCTCTGAAAACAGCGTTTCTGCTACGGACAAACCTGGTTTGATGCAATGTTACTGAAACTCTGTCAAACATTAAAAAATTGTCAAGTGCATTAATAAAATGCTGTTTGCAATGAAATAATGCACATCTGAAGGTGTTAGAAGAGATTTGCATGAATTATTATGTTAGACTCTCAAAGCTCTGAAAACAGCGTTTCTGCTCCGGACAAACCTGGTTTGATGCAATGTTACTCAAACTCTGTCAAACATTAAAAGTTTGTCATGTGCATGAATAAAATGCTGTTTGGCATGCAGTAATGCACATCTGAAGGTGTTAGAAGAGTTTTGCATGAATTATTATGTTAGAGTCTCAAAGCTCTGAAAACAGCGTTTTTGCTCCGGACAAACCTGGTTTGATGCAATGTTACTCAAACTCTTTCAAACATTAAAAAATTGTCAAGTGCATGAATAAAATGCTGTTTGCAATGAAGTAATGCACATCTGAAGGTGTTAGAAGAGATTTGCATGAATTATTATGTTAGAGTCTCAAAGCTCTGAAAACAGCGTTTCTGCTCCGGACAAACCTGGTTTGATGCAATGTTACTCAAACTCTGTCAAACATTAAAAGTTTGTCATGTGCATGAATAAAATGGTGTTTGGCATGCAGTAATGCACATCTGAATGTGTTAGAAGAGTTTTGCATGAATTATTATGTTAGAGTCTCAAAGCTCTGAAAACAGCGTTTCTGCTACGGACAAACCTGGTTTGATGCAATGTTACTCAAACTCTTTCAAACATTAAAAAATTGTCAAGTGCATGAATAAAATGCTGTTTGCAATGAAGTAATGCACATCTGAAGGTGTTAGAAGAGATTTGCATGAATTATTATGTTAGAGTCTCAAAGCTCTGAAAACAGCGTTTCTGCTCCGGACAAACCTGGTTTGATGCAATGTTACTCAAACTCTGTCAAACATTAAAAGTTTGTCATGTGCATGAATAAAATGCTGTTTGGCATGCAGTAATGCACATCTGAAGGTGTTAGAAGAGTTTTGCATGAATTATTATGTTAGAGTCTCAAAGCTCTGAAAACAGCGTTTCTGCTCCGGACAGACCTGGTTTGATGCAATGTTACTCAAACTCTGTCAAACATTAAAAGTTTGTCATGTGCATGAATAAAATGGTGTTTGGCATGCAGTAATGCACATCTGAATGTGTTAGAAGAGTTTTGCATGAATTATTATGTTAGAGTCTCAAAGCTCTGAAAACAGCGTTTCTGCTACGGACAAACCTGGTTTGATGCAATGTTACTGAAACTCCGTCAAACATTAAAAAATTGTCAAGTGCATTAATAAAATGCTGTTTGCAATGAAATAATGCACATCTGAAGGTGTTAGAAGAGATTTGCATGAATTATTATGTTAGACTCTCAAAGCTCTGAAAACAGCGTTTCTGCTCCGGACAAACCTGGTTTGATGCAATGTTACTCAAACTCTGTCAAACATTAAAAGTTTGTCATGTGCATGAATAAAATGCTGTTTGGCATGCAGTAATGCACATCTGGAGGTGTTAGAAGAGTTTTGCATGAATTATTATGTTAGAGTCTCAAAGCTCTGAAAACAGCGTTTCTGCTCCGGAGAAACCTTGTTTGATGCAATGTTACTGAAACTCTGTCAAACATTAAAAAATTGTCAAGTGCATGAATAAAATGCTGTTTGCAATGAAGTAATGCACATCTGAAGGTGTTAGAAGAGATTTGCATGAATTATTATGTTAGAGTCTCAAAGCTCTGAAAACAACGTTTCTGCTCCGGACAAACCTGGTTTGATGCAATGTTACTCAAACTCTGTCAAACATTAAAAGTTTGTCATGTGCATGAATAAAATGATGTTTGGCATGCAGTAATGCACATCTGAAGGTGTTAGAAGAGTTTTGCATGAATTATTATGTTAGAGTGTCAAAGCTCTGAAAACAGCGTTTCTGCTCCGGACAAACCTGGTTTGATGCAATGTTACTCAAACTCTGTCAAACATTAAAAGTTTGTCATGTGCATGAATAAAATGCTGTTTGGCATGCAGTAATGCACATCTGAAGGTGTTAGAAGAGTTTTGCATGAATTATTATGTTAGAGTCTCAAAGCTCTGAAAACAGCGTTTCTGCTCCGGACAAACCTGGTTTGATGCAATGTTACTCAAACTCTGTCAAACATTAAAAAATTGTCAAGTGCATGAATAAAATGCTGTTTGCGATGCAGTAATGCACATCTGAAGGTGTTAGAAGACTTTTGCATGAATTATTATGTTAGAGTGTCAAAGCTCTGAAAACAGCGTTTCTGCTCCGGACAAACCTGGTTTGATGCAATGTTACTCAAACTCTGTCAAACATTAAAAGTTTGTCATGTGCATGAATAAAATGCTGTTTGGCATGCAGTAATGCACATCTGAAGGTGTTAGAAGAGTTTTGCATGAATTATTATGTTAGAGTCTCAAAGCTCTGAAAACAGCGTTTTTGCTCCGGACAAACCTGGTTTGATGCAATGTTACTCAAACTCTTTCAAACATTAAAAAATTGTCAAGTGCATGAATAAAATGCTGTTTGCAATGAAGTAATGCACATCTGAAGGTGTTAGAAGAGATTTGCATGAATTATTATGTTAGAGTCTCAAAGCTCTGAAAACAGCGTTTCTGCTCCGGACAAACCTGGTTTGATGCAATGTTACTCAAACTCTGTCAAACATTAAAAGTTTGTCATGTGCATGAATAAAATGCTGTTTGGCATGCAGTAATGCACATCTGAAGGTGTTAGAAGAGTTTTGCATGAATTATTATGTTAGAGTCTCAAAGCTCTGAAAACAGCGTTTCTGCTCCGGACAGACCTGGTTTGATGCAATGTTACCCAAACTCTGTCAAACATTAAAAGTTTGTCATGTGCATGAATAAAATGGTGTTTGGCATGCAGTAATGCACATCTGAATGTGTTAGAAGAGTTTTGCATGAATTATTATGTTAGAGTCTCAAAGCTCTGAAAACAGCGTTTCTGCTCCGGACAAACCTGGTTTGATGCAATGTTACTGAAACTCTGTCAAACATTAAAAAATTGTCAAATGCATGAATAAAATGCTGTTTGCAATGCAGTAATGCACATCTGAAGGTGTTAGAAGACTTTTGCATGAATTATTATGTTAGAGTGTCAAAGCTCTGAAAACAGCGTTTCTGCTCCGGACAAACCTGGTTTGATGCAATGTTACTCAAACTCTGTCAAACATTAAAAGTTTGTCATGTGCATGAATAAAATGGTGTTTGGCATGCAGTAATGCACATCTGAATGTGTTAGAAGAGTTTTGCATGAATTATTATGTTAGAGTCTCAAAGCTCTGAAAACAGCGTTTCTGCTACGGACAAACCTGGTTTGATGCAATGTTACTGAAACTCTGTCAAACATTAAAAAATTGTCAAGTGCATTAATAAAATGCTGTTTGCAATGAAATAATGCACATCTGAAGGTGTTAGAAGAGATTTGCATGAATTATTATGTTAGACTCTCAAAGCTCTGAAAACAGCGTTTCTGCTCCGGACAAACCTGGTTTGATGCAATGTTACTCAAACTCTGTCAAACATTAAAAGTTTGTCATGTGCATGAATAAAATGCTGTTTGGCATGCAGTAATGCACATCTGAAGGTGTTAGAAGAGTTTTGCATGAATTATTATGTTAGAGTCTCAAAGCTCTGAAAACAGCGTTTTTGCTCCGGACAAACCTGGTTTGATGCAATGTTACTCAAACTCTGTCAAACATTAAAAGTTTGTCATGTGCATGAATAAAATGCTGTTTGGCATGCAGTAATGCACATCTGAAGGTGTTAGAAGAGTTTTGCATGAATTATTATGTTAGAGTCTCAAAGCTCTGAAAACAGCGTTTCTGCTCCGGACAGACCTGGTTTGATGCAATGTTACTCAAACTCTGTCAAACATTAAAAGTTTGTCATGTGCATGAATAAAATGGTGTTTGGCATGCAGTAATGCACATCTGAATGTGTTAGAAGAGTTTTGCATGAATTATTATGTTAGAGTCTCAAAGCTCTGAAAACAGCGTTTCTGCTACGGACAAACCTGGTTTGATGCAATGTTACTGAAACTCCGTCAAACATTAAAAAATTGTCAAGTGCATTAATAAAATGCTGTTTGCAATGAAATAATGCACATCTGAAGGTGTTAGAAGAGATTTGCATGAATTATTATGTTAGACTCTCAAAGCTCTGAAAACAGCGTTTCTGCTCCGGACAAACCTGGTTTGATGCAATGTTACTCAAACTCTGTCAAACATTAAAAGTTTGTCATGTGCATGAATAAAATGCTGTTTGGCATGCAGTAATGCACATCTGGAGGTGTTAGAAGAGTTTTGCATGAATTATTATGTTAGAGTCTCAAAGCTCTGAAAACAGCGTTTCTGCTCCGGAGAAACCTTGTTTGATGCAATGTTACTGAAACTCTGTCAAACATTAAAAAATTGTCAAGTGCATGAATAAAATGCTGTTTGCAATGAAGTAATGCACATCTGAAGGTGTTAGAAGAGATTTGCATGAATTATTATGTTAGAGTCTCAAAGCTCTGAAAACAACGTTTCTGCTCCGGACAAACCTGGTTTGATGCAATGTTACTCAAACTCTGTCAAACATTAAAAGTTTGTCATGTGCATGAATAAAATGCTGTTTGGCATGCAGTAATGCACATCTGAAGGTGTTAGAAGAGTTTTGCATGAATTATTATGTTAGAGTGTCAAAGCTCTGAAAACAGCGTTTCTGCTCCGGACAAACCTGGTTTGATGCAATGTTACTCAAACTCTGTCAAACATTAAAAGTTTGTCATGTGCATGAATAAAATGCTGTTTGGCATGCAGTAATGCACATCTGAAGGTGTTAGAAGAGTTTTGCATGAATTATTATGTTAGAGTCTCAAAGCTCTGAAAACAGCGTTTCTGCTCCGGACAAACCTGGTTTGATGCAATGTTACTGAAACTCTGTCAAACATTAAAAAATTGTCAAATGCATGAATAAAATGCTGTTTGCAATGCAGTAATGCACATCTGAAGGTGTTAGAAGACTTTTGCATGAATTATTATGTTGGAGTGTCAAAGCTCTGAAAACAGCGTTTCTGCTCCGGACAAACCTGGTTTGATGCAATGTTACTCAAACTCTGTCAAACATTAAAAGTTTGTCATGTGCATGAATAAAATGGTGTTTGGCATGCAGTAATGCACATCTGAATGTGTTAGAAGAGTTTTGCATGAATTATTATGTTAGAGTCTCAAAGCTCTGAAAACAGCGTTTCTGCTACGGACAAACCTGGTTTGATGCAATGTTACTGAAACTCTGTCAAACATTAAAAAATTGTCAAGTGCATTAATAAAATGCTGTTTGCAATGAAATAATGCACATCTGAAGGTGTTAGAAGAGATTTGCATGAATTATTTTGTTAGACTCTCAAAGCTCTGAAAACAGCGTTTCTGCTCCGGACAAACCTGGTTTGATGCAATGTTACTCAAACTCTGTCAAACATTAAAAGTTTGTCATGTGCATGAATAAAATGCTGTTTGGCATGCAGTAATGCACATCTGAAGGTGTTAGAAGAGTTTTGCATGAATTATTATGTTAGAGTCTCAAAGCTCTGAAAACAGCGTTTCTGCTCCGGACAAACCTGGTTTGATGCAATGTTACTCAAACTCTGTCAAACATTAAAAAATTGTCAAGTGCATGAATAAAATGCTGTTTGCGATGCAGTAATGCACATCTGAAGGTGTTAGAAGACTTTTGCATGAATTATTATGTTAGAGTGTCAAAGCTCTGAAAACAGCGTTTCTGCTCCGGACAAACCTGGTTTGATGCAATGTTACTCAAACTCTGTCAAACATTAAAAGTTTGTCATGTGCATGAATAAAATGCTGTTTGGCATGCAGTAATGCACATCTGAAGGTGTTAGAAGAGTTTTGCATGAATTATTATGTTAGAGTCTCAAAGCTCTGAAAACAGCGTTTTTGCTCCGGACAAACCTGGTTTGATGCAATGTTACTCAAACTCTTTCAAACATTAAAAAATTGTCAAGTGCATGAATAAAATGCTGTTTGCAATGAAGTAATGCACATCTGAAGGTGTTAGAAGAGATTTGCATGAATTATTATGTTAGAGTCTCAAAGCTCTGAAAACAGCGTTTCTGCTCCGGACAAACCTGGTTTGATGCAATGTTACTCAAACTCTGTCAAACATTAAAAGTTTGTCATGTGCATGAATAAAATGCTGTTTGGCATGCAGTAATGCACATCTGAAGGTGTTAGAAGAGTTTTGCATGAATTATTATGTTAGAGTCTCAAAGCTCTGAAAACAGCGTTTCTGCTCCGGACAGACCTGGTTTGATGCAATGTTACTCAAACTCTGTCAAACATTAAAAAATTGTCAAGTGCATGAATAAAATGCTGTTTGCAATGAAGTAATGCACATCTGAAGGTGTTAGAAGAGATTTGCATGAATTATTATGTTAGAGTGTCAAAGCTCTGAAAACAGCGTTTCTGCTCCGGACAAACCTGGTTTGATGCAATGTTACTCAAACTCTGTCAAACATTAAAAGTTTGTCATGTGCATGAATAAAATGCTGTTTGGCATGCAGTAATGTACATCTGAAGGTGTTAGAAGAGTTTTGCATGAATTATTATGTTAGAGTGTCAAAGCTCTGAAAACAGCGTTTCTGCTCCGGACAAACCTGGTTTGATGCAATGTTACTCAAACTCTGTCAAACATTAAAAGTTTGTCATGTGCATGAATAAAATGCTGTTTGGCATGCAGTAATGCACATCTGAAGGTGTTAGAAGAGTTTTGCATGAATTATTATGTTAGAGTCTCAAAGCTCTGAAAACAGCGTTTCTGCTCCGGACAAACCTGGTTTGATGCAATGTTACTCAAACTCTGTCAAACATTAAAAAATTGTCAAGTGCATGAATAAAATGCTGTTTGCGATGCAGTAATGCACATCTGAAGGTGTTAGAAGAGTTTTTCATAAATTATTATGTTAGAGTCTCAAAGCTCTGAAAACAGCGTTTCTGCTCCAGACAAACCTGGTTTGATGCAATGTTACTCAAACTCTGTCAAACATTAAAAGTTTGTCATGTGCATGAATAAAATGCTGTTTGGCATGCAGTAATGCACATCTGAAGGTGTTAGAAGAGTTTTGCATGAATTATTATGTTAGAGTCTCAAAGCTCTGAAAACAGCGTTTTTGCTCCGGACAAACCTGGTTTGATGCAATGTTACTCAAACTCTTTCAAACATTAAAAAATTGTCAAGTGCATGAATAAAATGCTGTTTGCAATGAAATAATGCACATCTGAAGGTGTTAGAAGAGTTTTGCATGAATTATTATGTTAGAATCTCAACGCTCTGAAAACAGCGTTTCTGCTCCGGACAAACCTGGTTTGATGCAATGTTACTGAAACTCTGTCAAACATTAAAAAATTGTCAAGTGCATGAATAAAATGCTGTTTGGCATGCAGTAATGCACATCTGAAGGTGTTAGAAGAGTTTTGCATGAATTTAATATGTTAGAGTCTCAAAGCTCTGAAAACAGCGTTTCTGCTCCGGACAAACCTGGTTTGATGCAATGTTACTGAAACTCTGTCAAACATTAAAAAATTGTCAAATGCATGAATAAAATGCTGTTTGCAATGCAGTAATGCACATCTGAAGGTGTTAGAAGACTTTTGCATGAATTATTATGTTAGAGTGTCAAAGCTCTGAAAACAGCGTTTCTGCTCCGGACAAACCTGGTTTGATGCAATGTTACTCAAACTCTGTCAAACATTAAAAGTTTGTCATGTGCATGAATAAAATGCTGTTTGGCATGCAGTAATGCACATCTGAAGGTGTTAGAAAAGTTTTGCATGAATTATTATGTTAGAGTCTCAAAGCTCTGAAAACAGCGTTTTTGCTCCGGACAAACCTGGTTTGATGCAATGTTACTCAAACTCTTTCAAACATTAAAAAATTGTCAAGTGCATGAATAAAATGCTGTTTGCAATGAAGTAATGCACATCTGAAGGTGTTAGAAGAGATTTGCATGAATTATTATGTTAGAGTCTCAAAGCTCTGAAAACAGCGTTTCTGCTCCGGACAAACCTGGTTTGATGCAATGTTACTCAAACTCTGTCAAACATTAAAAGTTTGTCATGTGCATGAATAAAATGGTGTTTGGCATGCAGTAATGCACATCTGAATGTGTTAGAAGAGTTTTGCATGAATTATTATGTTAGAGTCTCAAAGCTCTGAAAACAGCGTTTCTGCTACGGACAAACCTGGTTTGATGCAATGTTACTCAAACTCTTTCAAACATTAAAAAATTGTCAAGTGCATGAATAAAATGCTGTTTGCAATGAAGTAATGCACATCTGAAGGTGTTAGAAGAGATTTGCATGAATTATTATGTTAGAGTCTCAAAGCTCTGAAAACAGCGTTTCTGCTCCGGACAAACCTGGTTTGATGCAATGTTACTCAAACTCTGTCAAACATTAAAAGTTTGTCATGTGCATGAATAAAATGCTGTTTGGCATGCAGTAATGCACATCTGAAGGTGTTAGAAGAGTTTTGCATGAATTATTATGTTAGAGTCTCAAAGCTCTGAAAACAGCGTTTCTGCTCCGGACAGACCTGGGTTTGATGCAATGTTACTCAAACTCTGTCAAACATTAAAAGTTTATCATGTGCATGAATAAAATGGTGTTTGGCATGCAGTAATGCACATCTGAATGTGTTAGAAGAGTTTTGCATGAATTATTATGTTAGAGTCTCAAAGCTCTGAAAACAGCGTTTCTGCTACGGACAAACCTGGTTTGATGCAATGTTACTGAAACTCCGTCAAACATTAAAAAATTGTCAAGTGCATTAATAAAATGCTGTTTGCAATGAAATAATGCACATCTGAAGGTGTTAGAAGAGATTTGCATGAATTATTATGTTAGACTCTCAAAGCTCTGAAAACAGCGTTTCTGCTCCGGACAAACCTGGTTTGATGCAATGTTACTCAAACTCTGTCAAACATTAAAAGTTTGTCATGTGCATGAATAAAATGCTGTTTGGCATGCAGTAATGCACATCTGAAGGTGTTAGAAGAGTTTTGCATGAATTATTATGTTAGAGTCTCAAAGCTCTGAAAACAGCGTTTCTGCTCCGGACAAACCTGGTTTAATGCAATGTTACTGAAACTCTGTCAAACATTAAAAAATTGTCAAATGCATGAATAAAATGCTGTTTGCAATGCAGTAATGCACATCTGAAGGTGTTAGAAGAGTTTTGCATGAATTATTATGTTAGAGTGTCAAAGCTCTGAAAACAGCGTTTCTGCTCCTTACAAGCCTGGTTTGATGCAATGTTACTCAAACTCTGTCAAACATTAAAAGTTTGTCATGTGCATGAATAAAATGCTGTTTGGCATGCAGTAATGCACATCTGAAGGTGTTAGAAGAGTTTTGCATGAATTATTATGTTAGAGTCTCAAAGCTCTGAAAACAGCGTTTTTGCTCCGGACAAAGCTGGTTTGATGCAATGTTACTCAAACTCTTTCAAACATTAAAAAATTGTCAAGTGCATGAATAAAATGCTGTTTGCAATGAAGTAATGCACATCTGAAGGTGTTAGAAGAGTTTTGCATGAAATATTATGTTAGAGTCTCAAAGCTCTGAAAACAGCGTTTCTGCTCCGGAGAAACCTTGTTTGATGCAATGTTACTGAAACTCTGTCAAACATTAAAAAATTGTCAAGTGCATGAATAAAATGCTGTTTGCAATGAAGTAATGCACATCTGAAGGTGTTAGAAGAGATTTGCATGAATTATTATGTTAGAGTCTCAAAGCTCTGAAAACAACGTTTCTGCTCCGGACAAACCTGGTTTAATGCAATGTTACTCAAGCTCTGTCAAACATTAAAAGTTTGTCATGTGCATGAATAAAATGCTGTTTGGCATGCAGTAATGCACATCTGAAGGTGTTAGAAGAGTTTTGCATGAATTATTATGTTAGAGTCTCAAAGCTCTATAAACAGCGTTTTTGCTCCGGACAAAGCTGGTTTGATGCAATGTTACTCAAACTCTTTCAAACATTAAAAAATTGTCAAGTGCATGAATAAAATGCTGTTTGCAATGAAGTAATGCACATCTGAAGGTGTTAGAAGAGATTTGCATGAATTATTATGTTAGAATCTCAAAGCTCTGAAAACAGCGTTTCTGCTCCGGACAAACCTGCTTTGATGCAATGTTACTGAAACTCTGTCAAACATTAAAAAATTGTCAAGTGCATGAATAAAATGCTGTTTGGCATGCAGTAATGCACATCTGAAGGTGTTAGAAGAGTTTTGCATGAATTTAATATGTTAGAGTCTCAAAGCTCTGAAAACAGCGTTTCTGCTCCGGACAAACCTGGTTTGATGCAATGTTACTGAAACTCTGTCAAACATTAAAAAATTGTCAAATGCATGAATAAAATGCTGTTTGCAATGCAATAATGCACATCTGAAGGTGTTAGAAGACTTTTGCATGAATTATTATGTTAGAGTGTCAAAGCTCTGAAAACAGCGTTTCTGCTCCGGACAAACCTGGTTTGATGCAATGTTACTCAAACTCTGTCAAACATTAAAAGTTTGTCATGTGCATGAATAAAATGCTGTTTGGTATGCAGTAATGCACATCTGAAGGTGTTAGAAGAGTTTTGCATGAATTATTATGTTAGAGTGTCAAAGCTCTGAAAACAGCGTTTCTGCTCCGGACAAACCTGGTTTGATGCAATGTTACTCAAACTCTGTCAAACATTAAAAGTTTGTCATGTGCATGAATAAAATGCTGTTTGGCATGCAGTAATGCACATCTGAAGGTGTTAGAAGAGTTTTGCATGAATTATTATGTTAGAGTCTCAAAGCTCTGAAAACAGCGTTTTTGCTCCGGACAAACCTGGTTTGATGCAATGTTACTCAAACTCTTTCAAACATTAAAAAATTGTCAAGTGCATGAATAAAATGCTGTTTGCAATGAAGTAATGCACATCTGAAGGTGTTAGAAGAGATTTGCATGAATTATTATGTTAGAGTCTCAAAGCTCTGAAAACAGCGTTTCTGCTCCGGACAAACCTGGTTTGATGCAATGTTACTCAAACTCTGTCAAACATTAAAAGTTTGTCATGTGCATGAATAAAATGGTGTTTGGCATGCAGTAATGCACATCTGAATGTGTTAGAAGAGTTTTGCATGAATTATTATGTTAGAGTCTCAAAGCTCTGAAAACAGCGTTTCTGCTACGGACAAACCTGGTTTGATGCAATGTTACTCAAACTCTTTCAAACATTAAAAAATTGTCAAGTGCATGAATAAAATGCTGTTTGCAATGAAGTAATGCACATCTGAAGGTGTTAGAAGAGATTTGCATGAATTATTATGTTAGAGTCTCAAAGCTCTGAAAACAGCGTTTCTGCTCCGGACAAACCTGGTTTGATGCAATGTTACTCAAACTCTGTCAAACATTAAAAGTTTGTCATGTGCATGAATAAAATGCTGTTTGGCATGCAGTAATGCACATCTGAAGGTGTTAGAAGAGTTTTGCATGAATTATTATGTTAGAGTCTCAAAGCTCTGAAAACAGCGTTTCTGCTCCGGACAGACCTGGTTTGATGCAATGTTACTCAAACTCTGTCAAACATTAAAAGTTTGTCATGTGCATGAATAAAATGGTGTTTGGCATGCAGTAATGCACATCTGAATGTGTTAGAAGAGTTTTGCATGAATTATTATGTTAGAGTCTCAAAGCTCTGAAAACAGCGTTTCTGCTACGGACAAACCTGGTTTGATGCAATGTTACTGAAACTCCGTCAAACATTAAAAAATTGTCAAGTGCATTAATAAAATGCTGTTTGCAATGAAATAATGCACATCTGAAGGTGTTAGAAGAGATTTGCATGAATTATTATGTTAGACTCTCAAAGCTCTGAAAACAGCGTTTCTGCTCCGGACAAACCTGGTTTGATGCAATGTTACTCAAACTCTGTCAAACATTAAAAGTTTGTCATGTGCATGAATAAAATGCTGTTTGGCATGCAGTAATGCACATCTGAAGGTGTTAGAAGAGTTTTGCATGAATTATTATGTTAGAGTCTCAAAGCTCTGAAAACAGCGTTTTTGCTCCGGACAAAGCTGGTTTGATGCAATGTTACTCAAACTCTTTCAAACATTAAAAAATTGTCAAATGCATGAATAAAATGCTGTTTGCAATGAAGTAATGCACATCTGAAGGTGTTAGAAGAGATTTGCATGAATTATTATGTTAGAGTCTCAAAGCTCTGAAAACAGCGTTTCTGCTCCGGACAAACCTGGTTTGATGCAATGTTACTCAAACTCTGTCAAACATTAAAAGTTTGTCATGTGCATGAATAAAATGTTGTTTGGCATGCAGTAATGCACATCTGAAGGTGTTAGAAGAGTTTTGCATGAATTATTATGTTAGAGTCTCAAAGCTCTGAAAACAGCGTTTCTGCTCCGGACAGACCTGGTTTGATGCAATGTTACTCAAACTCTGTCAAACATTAAAAGTTTGTCATGTGCATGAATAAAATGGTGTTTGGCATGCAGTAATGCACATCTGAATGTGTTAGAAGAGTTTTGCATGGATTATTATGTTAGAGTCTCAAAGCTCTGAAAACAGCGTTTCTGCTACGGACAAACCTGGTTTGATGCAATGTTACTGAAACTCTGTCAAACATTAAAAAATTGTCAAGTGCATTAATAAAATGCTGTTTGCAATGAAATAATGCACATCTGAAGGTGTTAGAAGAGATTTGCATGAATTATTATGTTAGACTCTCAAAGCTCTGAAAACAGCCTTTCTGCTCCGGACAAACCTGGTTTGATGCAATGTTACTCAAACTCTGTCAAACATTAAAAGTTTGTCATGTGCATGAATAAAATGCTGTTTGGCATGCAGTAATGCACATCTGGAGGTGTTAGAAGAGTTTTGCATGAATTATTATGTTAGAGTCTCAAAGCTCTGAAAACAGCGTTTCTGCTCCGGAGAAACCTTGTTTGATGCAATGTTACTGAAACTCTGTCAAACATTAAAAAATTGTCAAGTGCATGAATAAAATGCTGTTTGCAATGAAGTAATGCACATCTGAAGGTGTTAGAAGAGATTTGCATGAATTATTATGTTAGAGTCTCAAAGCTCTGAAAACAACGTTTCTGCTCCGGACAAACCTGGTTTGATGCAATGTTACTCAAACTCTGTCAAACATTAAAAGTTTGTCATGTGCATGAATAAAATGCTGTTTGGCATGCAGTAATGCACATCTGAAGGTGTTAGAAGAGTTTTGCATGAATTATTATGTTAGAGTGTCAAAGCTCTGAAAACAGCGTTTCTGCTCCGGACAAACCTGGTTTGATGCAATGTTACTCAAACTCTGTCAAACATTAAAAGTTTGTCATGTGCATGAATAAAATGCTGTTTGGCATGCAGTAATGCACATCTGAAGGTGTTAGAAGAGTTTTGCATGAATTATTATGTTAGAGTCTCAAAGCTCTGAAAACAGCGTTTCTGCTCCGGACAAACCTGGTTTGATGCAATGTTACTCAAACTCTGTCAAACATTAAAAAATTGTCAAGTGCATGAATAAAATGCTGTTTGCGATGCAGTAATGCACATCTGAAGGTGTTAGAAGACTTTTGCATGAATTATTATGTTAGAGTGTCAAAGCTCTGAAAACAGCGTTTCTGCTCCGGACAAACCTGGTTTGATGCAATGTTACTCAAACTCTGTCAAACATTAAAAGTTTGTCATGTGCATGAATAAAATGCTGTTTGGCATGCAGTAATGCACATCTGAAGGTGTTAGAAGAGTTTTGCATGAATTATTATGTTAGAGTCTCAAAGCTCTGAAAACAGCGTTTCTGCTCCGGACAAACCTGGTTTGATGCAATGTTACTGAAACTCCGTCAAACATTAAAAAATTGTCAAGTGCATTAATAAAATGCTGTTTGCAATGAAATAATGCACATCTGAAGGTGTTAGAAGAGATTTGCATGAATTATTATGTTAGACTCTCAAAGCTCTGAAAACAGCGTTTCTGCTCCGGACAAACCTGGTTTGATGCAATGTTACTCAAACTCTGTCAAACATTAAAAGTTTGTCATGTGCATGAATAAAATGCTGTTTGGCATGCAGTAATGCACATCTGGAGGTGTTAGAAGAGTTTTGCATGAATTATTATGTTAGAGTCTCAAAGCTCTGAAAACAGCGTTTCTGCTCCGGAGAAACCTTGTTTGATGCAATGTTACTGAAACTCTGTCAAACATTAAAAAATTGTCAAGTGCATGAATAAAATGCTGTTTGCAATGAAGTAATGCACATCTGAATGTGTTAGAAGAGATTTGCATGAATTATTATGTTAGAGTCTCAAAGCTCTGAAAACAGCGTTTCTGCTACGGACAAACCTGGTTTGATGCAATGTTACTGAAACTCCGTCAAACATTAAAAAATTGTCAAGTGCATTAATAAAATGCTGTTTGCAATGAAATAATGCACATCTGAAGGTGTTAGAAGAGATTTGCATGAATTATTATGTTAGACTCTCAAAGCTCTGAAAACAGCGTTTCTGCTCCGGACAAATCTGGTTTGATGCAATGTTACTCAAACTCTGTCAAACATTAAAAGTTTGTCATGTGCATGAATAAAATGCTGTTTGGCATGCAGTAATGCACATCTGAAGGTGTTAGAAGAGTTTTGCATGAATTATTATGTTAGAGTCTCAAAGCTCTGAAAACAGCGTTTCTGCTCCGGACAAACCTGGTTTGATGCAATGTTACTCAAACTCTGTCAAACATTAAAAAATTGTCAAGTGCATGAATAAAATGCTGTTTGCGATGCAGTAATGCACATCTGAATGTGTTAGAAGAGTTTTGCATGAATTATTATGTTAGAGTCTCAAAGCTCTGAAAACAGCGTTTCTGCTCCGGACAAACCTGGTTTGATGCAATGTTACTGAAACTCTGTCAAACATTAAAAAATTGTCAAGTGCATGAATAAAATGCTGTTTGGCATGCAGTAATGCACATCTGAAGGTGTTAGAAGAGTTTTGCATGAATTTAATATGTTAGAGTCTCAAAGCTCTGAAAACAGCGTTTCTGCTCCGGACAAACCTGGTTTGATGCAATGTTACTGAAACTCTGTCAAACATTAAAAAATTGTCAAATGCATGAATAAAATGCTGTTTGCAATGCAGTAATGCACATCTGAAGGTGTTAGAAGACTTTTGCATGAATTATTATGTTAGAGTGTCAAAGCTCTGAAAACAGCGTTTCTGCTCCGGACAAACCTGGTTTGATGCAATGTTACTCAAACTCTGTCAAACATTAAGAGTTTGTCATGTGCATGAATAAAATGCTGTTTGGTATGCAGTAATGCACATCTGAAGGTGTTAGAAGAGTTTTGCATGAATTATTATGTTAGAGTGTCAAAGCTCTGAAAACAGCGTTTCTGCTCCGGACAAACCTGGTTTGATGCAATGTTACTCAAACTCTGTCAAACATTAAAAGTTTGTCATGTGCATGAATAAAATGCTGTTTGGCATGCAGTAATGCACATCTGAAGGTGTTAGAAGAGTTTTGCATGAATTATTATGTTAGAGTCTCAAAGCTCTGAAAACAGCGTTTTTGCTCCGGACAAACCTGGTTTGATGCAATGTTACTCAAACTCTTTCAAACATTAAAAAATTGTCAAGTGCATGAATAAAATGCTGTTTGCAATGAAGTAATGCACATCTGAAGGTGTTAGAAGAGATTTGCATGAATTATTATGTTAGAGTCTCAAAGCTCTGAAAACAGCGTTTCTGCTCCGGACAAACCTGGTTTGATGCAATGTTACTCAAACTCTGTCAAACATTAAAAGTTTGTCATGTGCATGAATAAAATGGTGTTTGGCATGCAGTAATGCACATCTGAATGTGTTAGAAGAGTTTTGCATGAATTATTATGTTAGAGTCTCAAAGCTCTGAAAACAGCGTTTCTGCTACGGACAAACCTGGTTTGATGCAATGTTACTCAAACTCTTTCAAACATTAAAAAATTGTCAAGTGCATGAATAAAATGCTGTTTGCAATGAAGTAATGCACATCTGAAGGTGTTAGAAGAGATTTGCATGAATTATTATGTTAGAGTCTCAAAGCTCTGAAAACAGCGTTTCTGCTCCGGACAAACCTGGTTTGATGCAATGTTACTCAAACTCTGTCAAACATTAAAAGTTTGTCATGTGCATGAATAAAATGCTGTTTGGCATGCAGTAATGCACATCTGAAGGTGTTAGAAGAGTTTTGCATGATTTATTATGTTAGAGTCTCAAAGCTCTGAAAACAGCGTTTCTGCTCCGGACAGACCTGGTTTGATGCAATGTTACTCAAACTCTGTCAAACATTAAAAGTTTGTCATGTGCATGAATAAAATGGTGTTTGGCATGCAGTAATGCACATCTGAATGTGTTAGAAGAGTTTTGCATGAATTATTATGTTAGAGTCTCAAAGCTCTGAAAACAGCGTTTCTGCTACGGACAAACCTGGTTTGATGCAATGTTACTGAAACTCCGTCAAACATTAAAAAATTGTCAAGTGCATTAATAAAATGCTGTTTGCAATGAAATAATGCACATCTGAAGGTGTTAGAAGAGATTTGCATGAATTATTATGTTAGACTCTCAAAGCTCTGAAAACAGCGTTTCTGCTCCGGACAAATCTGGTTTGATGCAATGTTACTCAAACTCTGTCAAACATTAAAAGTTTGTCATGTGCATGAATAAAATGCTGTTTGGCATGCAGTAATGCACATCTGAAGGTGTTAGAAGAGTTTTGCATGAATTATTATGTTAGAGTCTCAAAGCTCTGAAAACAGCGTTTCTGCTCCGGACAAACCTGGTTTAATGCAATGTTACTGAAACTCTGTCAAACATTAAAAAATTGTCAAATGCATGAATAAAATGCTGTTTGCAATGCAGTAATGCACATCTGAAGGTGTTAGAAGAGTTTTGCATGAATTATTATGTTAGAGTGTCAAAGCTCTGAAAACAGCGTTTCTGCTCCTTACAAGCCTGGTTTGATGCAATGTTACTGAAACTCTGTCAAACATTAAAAGTTTGTCATGTGCATGAATAAAATGCTGTTTGGCATGCAGTAATGCACATCTGAAGGTGTTAGAAGAGTTTTGCATGAATTATTATGTTAGAGTCTCAAAGCTCTGAAAACAGCGTTTTTGCTCCGGACAAAGCTGGTTTGATGCAATGTTACTCAAACTCTTTCAAACATTAAAAAATTGTCAAGTGCATGAATAAAATGCTGTTTGCAATGAAGTAATGCACATCTGAAGGTGTTAGAAGAGATTTGCATGAATTATTATGTTAGAATCTCAAAGCTCTGAAAACAGCGTTTCTGCTCCGGACAAACCTGGTTTGATGCAATGTTACTGAAACTCTGTCAAACATTAAAAAATTGTCAAGTGCATGAATAAAATGCTGTTTGGCATGCAGTAATGCACATCTGAAGGTGTTAGAAGAGTTTTGCATGAATTTAATATGTTAGAGTCTCAAAGCTCTGAAAACAGCGTTTCTGCTCCGGACAAACCTGCTTTGATGCAATGTTACTGAAACTCTGTCAAACATTAAAAAATTGTCAAGTGCATGAATAAAATGCTGTTTGGCATGCAGTAATGCACATCTGAAGGTGTTAGAAGAGTTTTGCATGAATTTAATATGTTAGAGTCTCAAAGCTCTGAAAACAGCGTTTCTGCTCCGGACAAACCTGGTTTGATGCAATGTTACTGAAACTCTGTCAAACATTAAAAAATTGTCAAATGCATGAATAAAATGCTGTTTGCAATGCAATAATGCACATCTGAAGGTGTTAGAAGACTTTTGCATGAATTATTATGTTAGAGTGTCAAAGCTCTGAAAACAGCGTTTCTGCTCCGGACAAACCTGGTTTGATGCAATGTTACTCAAACTCTGTCAAACATTAAAAGTTTGTCATGTGCATGAATAAAATGCTGTTTGGTATGCAGTAATGCACATCTGAAGGTGTTAGAAGAGTTTTGCATGAATTATTATGTTAGAGTGTCAAAGCTCTGAAAACAGCGTTTCTGCTCCGGACAAACCTGGTTTGATGCAATGTTACTCAAACTCTGTCAAACATTAAAAGTTTGTCATGTGCATGAATAAAATGCTGTTTGGCATGCAGTAATGCACATCTGAAGGTGTTAGAAGAGTTTTGCATGAATTATTATGTTAGAGTCTCAAAGCTCTGAAAACAGCGTTTTTGCTCCGGACAAACCTGGTTTGATGCAATGTTACTCAAACTCTTTCAAACATTAAAAAATTGTCAAGTGCATGAATAAAATGCTGTTTGCAATGAAGTAATGCACATCTGAAGGTGTTAGAAGAGATTTGCATGAATTATTATGTTAGAGTCTCAAAGCTCTGAAAACAGCGTTTCTGCTCCGGACAAACCTGGTTTGATGCAATGTTACTCAAACTCTGTCAAACATTAAAAGTTTGTCATGTGCATGAATAAAATGGTGTTTGGCATGCAGTAATGCACATCTGAATGTGTTAGAAGAGTTTTGCATGAATTATTATGTTAGAGTCTCAAAGCTCTGAAAACAGCGTTTCTGCTCCGGACAAACCTGGTTTGATGCAATGTTACTGAAACTCTGTCAAACATTAAAAAATTGTCAAATGCATGAATAAAATGCTGTTTGCAATGCAGTAATGCACATCTGAAGGTGTTAGAAGACTTTTGCATGAATTATTTTGTTAGAGTGTCAAAGCTCTGAAAACAGCGTTTCTGCTCCGGACAAACCTGGTTTGATGCAATGTTACTCAAACTCTTTCAAACATTAAAAAATTGTCAAGTGCATGAATAAAATGCTGTTTGCAATGAAGTAATGCACATCTGAAGGTGTTAGAAGAGATTTGCATGAATTATTATGTTAGAGTCTCAAAGCTCTGAAAACAGCGTTTCTGCTCCGGACAAACCTGGTTTGATGCAATGTTACTGAAACTCCGTCAAACATTAAAAAATTGTCAAGTGCATTAATAAAATGCTGTTTGCAATGAAATAATGCACATCTGAAGGTGTTAGAAGAGATTTGCATGAATTATTATGTTAGACTCTCAAAGCTCTGAAAACAGCGTTTCTGCTCCGGACAAACCTGGTTTGATGCAATGTTACTCAAACTCTGTCAAACATTAAAAGTTTGTCATGTGCATGAATAAAATGCTGTTTGGCATGCAGTAATGCACATCTGAAGGTGTTAGAAGAGTTTTGCATGAATTTAATATGTTAGAGTCTCAAAGCTCTGAAAACAGCGTTTCTGCTCCGGACAAACCTGGTTTGATGCAATGTTACTGAAACTCTGTCAAACATTAAAAAATTGTCAAATGCATGAATAAAATGCTGTTTGCAATGCAGTAATGCACATCTGAAGGTGTTAGAAGACTTTTGCATGAATTATTATGTTAGAGTGTCAAAGCTCTGAAAACAGCGTTTCTGCTCCGGACAAACCTGGTTTGATGCAATGTTACTCAAACTCTGTCAAACATTAAGAGTTTGTCATGTGCATGAATAAAATGCTGTTTGGTATGCAGTAATGCACATCTGAAGGTGTTAGAAGAGTTTTGCATGAATTATTATGTTAGAGTGTCAAAGCTCTGAAAACAGCGTTTCTGCTCCGGACAAACCTGGTTTGATGCAATGTTACTCAGACTCTGTCAAACATTAAAAGTTTGTCATGTGCATGAATAAAATGCTGTTTGGCATGCAGTAATGCACATCTGAAGGTGTTAGAAGAGTTTTGCATGAATTATTATGTTAGAGTCTCAAAGCTCTGAAAACAGCGTTTTTGCTCCGGACAAACCTGGTTTGATGCAATGTTACTCAAACTCTTTCAAACATTAAAAAATTGTCAAGTGCATGAATAAAATGCTGTTTGCAATGAAGTAATGCACATCTGAAGGTGTTAGAAGAGATTTGCATGAATTATTATGTTAGAGTCTCAAAGCTCTGAAAACAGCGTTTCTGCTCCGGACAAACCTGGTTTGATGCAATGTTACTCAAACTCTGTCAAACATTAAAAGTTTGTCATGTGCATGAATAAAATGGTGTTTGGCATGCAGTAATGCACATCTGAATGTGTTAGAAGAGTTTTGCATGAATTATTATGTTAGAGTCTCAAAGCTCTGAAAACAGCGTTTCTGCTACGGACAAACCTGGTTTGATGCAATGTTACTCAAACTCTTTCAAACATTAAAAAATTGTCAAGTGCATGAATAAAATGCTGTTTGCAATGAAGTAATGCACATCTGAAGGTGTTAGAAGAGATTTGCATGAATTATTATGTTAGAGTCTCAAAGCTCTGAAAACAGCGTTTCTGCTCCGGACAAACCTGGTTTGATGCAATGTTACTCAAACTCTGTCAAACATTAAAAGTTTGTCATGTGCATGAATAAAATGCTGTTTGGCATGCAGTAATGCACATCTGAAGGTGTTAGAAGAGTTTTGCATGATTTATTATGTTAGAGTCTCAAAGCTCTGAAAACAGCGTTTCTGCTCCGGACAGACCTGGTTTGATGCAATGTTACTCAAACTCTGTCAAACATTAAAAGTTTGTCATGTGCATGAATAAAATGGTGTTTGGCATGCAGTAATGCACATCTGAATGTGTTAGAAGAGTTTTGCATGAATTATTATGTTAGAGTCTCAAAGCTCTGAAAACAGCGTTTCTGCTACGGACAAACCTGGTTTGATGCAATGTTACTGAAACTCCGTCAAACATTAAAAAATTGTCAAGTGCATTAATAAAATGCTGTTTGCAATGAAATAATGCACATCTGAAGGTGTTAGAAGAGATTTGCATGAATTATTATGTTAGACTCTCAAAGCTCTGAAAACAGCGTTTCTGCTCCGGACAAATCTGGTTTGATGCAATGTTACTCAAACTCTGTCAAACATTAAAAGTTTGTCATGTGCATGAATAAAATGCTGTTTGGCATGCAGTAATGCACATCTGAAGGTGTTAGAAGAGTTTTGCATGAATTATTATGTTAGAGTCTCAAAGCTCTGAAAACAGCGTTTCTGCTCCGGACAAACCTGGTTTAATGCAATGTTACTGAAACTCTGTCAAACATTAAAAAATTGTCAAATGCATGAATAAAATGCTGTTTGCAATGCAGTAATGCACATCTGAAGGTGTTAGAAGAGTTTTGCATGAATTATTATGTTAGAGTGTCAAAGCTCTGAAAACAGCGTTTCTGCTCCTTACAAGCCTGGTTTGATGCAATGTTACTGAAACTCTGTCAAACATTAAAAGTTTGTCATGTGCATGAATAAAATGCTGTTTGGCATGCAGTAATGCACATCTGAAGGTGTTAGAAGAGTTTTGCATGAATTATTATGTTAGAGTCTCAAAGCTCTGAAAACAGCGTTTTTGCTCCGGACAAAGCTGGTTTGATGCAATGTTACTCAAACTCTTTCAAACATTAAAAAATTGTCAAGTGCATGAATAAAATGCTGTTTGCAATGAAGTAATGCACATCTGAAGGTGTTAGAAGAGATTTGCATGAATTATTATGTTAGAATCTCAAAGCTCTGAAAACAGCGTTTCTGCTCCGGACAAACCTGGTTTGATGCAATGTTACTGAAACTCTGTCAAACATTAAAAAATTGTCAAGTGCATGAATAAAATGCTGTTTGGCATGCAGTAATGCACATCTGAAGGTGTTAGAAGAGTTTTGCATGAATTTAATATGTTAGAGTCTCAAAGCTCTGAAAACAGCGTTTCTGCTCCGGACAAACCTGCTTTGATGCAATGTTACTGAAACTCTGTCAAACATTAAAAAATTGTCAAGTGCATGAATAAAATGCTGTTTGGCATGCAGTAATGCACATCTGAAGGTGTTAGAAGAGTTTTGCATGAATTTAATATGTTAGAGTCTCAAAGCTCTGAAAACAGCGTTTCTGCTCCGGACAAACCTGGTTTGATGCAATGTTACTGAAACTCTGTCAAACATTAAAAAATTGTCAAATGCATGAATAAAATGCTGTTTGCAATGCAATAATGCACATCTGAAGGTGTTAGAAGACTTTTGCATGAATTATTATGTTAGAGTGTCAAAGCTCTGAAAACAGCGTTTCTGCTCCGGACAAACCTGGTTTGATGCAATGTTACTCAAACTCTGTCAAACATTAAAAGTTTGTCATGTGCATGAATAAAATGCTGTTTGGTATGCAGTAATGCACATCTGAAGGTGTTAGAAGAGTTTTGCATGAATTATTATGTTAGAGTGTCAAAGCTCTGAAAACAGCGTTTCTGCTCCGGACAAACCTGGTTTGATGCAATGTTACTCAAACTCTGTCAAACATTAAAAGTTTGTCATGTGCATGAATAAAATGCTGTTTGGCATGCAGTAATGCACATCTGAAGGTGTTAGAAGAGTTTTGCATGAATTATTATGTTAGAGTCTCAAAGCTCTGAAAACAGCGTTTTTGCTCCGGACAAACCTGGTTTGATGCAATGTTACTCAAACTCTTTCAAACATTAAAAAATTGTCAAGTGCATGAATAAAATGCTGTTTGCAATGAAGTAATGCACATCTGAAGGTGTTAGAAGAGATTTGCATGAATTATTATGTTAGAGTCTCAAAGCTCTGAAAACAGCGTTTCTGCTCCGGACAAACCTGGTTTGATGCAATGTTACTCAAACTCTGTCAAACATTAAAAGTTTGTCATGTGCATGAATAAAATGGTGTTTGGCATGCAGTAATGCACATCTGAATGTGTTAGAAGAGTTTTGCATGAATTATTATGTTAGAGTCTCAAAGCTCTGAAAACAGCGTTTCTGCTCCGGACAAACCTGGTTTGATGCAATGTTACTGAAACTCTGTCAAACATTAAAAAATTGTCAAATGCATGAATAAAATGCTGTTTGCAATGCAGTAATGCACATCTGAAGGTGTTAGAAGACTTTTGCATGAATTATTATGTTAGAGTGTCAAAGCTCTGAAAACAGCGTTTCTGCTCCGGACAAACCTGGTTTGATGCAATGTTACTCAAACTCTTTCAAACATTAAAAAATTGTCAAGTGCATGAATAAAATGCTGTTTGCAATGAAGTAATGCACATCTGAAGGTGTTAGAAGAGATTTGCATGAATTATTATGTTAGAGTCTCAAAGCTCTGAAAACAGCGTTTCTGCTCCGGACAAACCTGGTTTGATGCAATGTTACTGAAACTCCGTCAAACATTAAAAAATTGTCAAGTGCATTAATAAAATGCTGTTTGCAATGAAATAATGCACATCTGAAGGTGTTAGAAGAGATTTGCATGAATTATTATGTTAGACTCTCAAAGCTCTGAAAACAGCGTTTCTGCTCCGGACAAACCTGGTTTGATGCAATGTTACTCAAACTCTGTCAAACATTAAAAGTTTGTCATGTGCATGAATAAAATGCTGTTTGGCATGCAGTAATGCACATCTGGAGGTGTTAGAAGAGTTTTGCATGAATTATTATGTTAGAGTCTCAAAGCTCTGAAAACAGCGTTTCTGCTCCGGAGAAACCTTGTTTGATGCAATGTTACTGAAACTCTGTCAAACATTAAAAAATTGTCAAGTGCATGAATAAAATGCTGTTTGCAATGAAGTAATGCACATCTGAATGTGTTAGAAGAGATTTGCATGAATTATTATGTTAGAGTCTCAAAGCTCTGAAAACAGCGTTTCTGCTACGGACAAACCTGGTTTGATGCAATGTTACTGAAACTCCGTCAAACATTAAAAAATTGTCAAGTGCATTAATAAAATGCTGTTTGCAATGAAATAATGCACATCTGAAGGTGTTAGAAGAGATTTGCATGAATTATTATGTTAGACTCTCAAAGCTCTGAAAACAGCGTTTCTGCTCCGGACAAATCTGGTTTGATGCAATGTTACTCAAACTCTGTCAAACATTAAAAGTTTGTCATGTGCATGAATAAAATGCTGTTTGGCATGCAGTAATGCACATCTGAAGGTGTTAGAAGAGTTTTTCATAAATTATTATGTTAGAGTCTCAAAGCTCTGAAAACAGCGTTTCTGCTCCAGACAAACCTGGTTTGATGCAATGTTACTCAAACTCTGTCAAACATTAAAAGTTTGTCATGTGCATGAATAAAATGCTGTTTGGCATGCAGTAATGCACATCTGAAGGTGTTAGAAGAGTTTTGCATGAATTATTATGTTAGAGTCTCAAAGCTCTGAAAACAGCGTTTTTGCTCCGGACAAACCTGGTTTGATGCAATGTTACTCAAACTCTTTCAAACATTAAAAAATTGTCAAGTGCATGAATAAAATGCTGTTTGCAATGAAATAATGCACATCTGAATGTGTTAGAAGAGTTTTGCATGAATTATTATGTTAGAATCTCAACGCTCTGAAAACAGCGTTTCTGCTCCGGACAAACCTGGTTTGATGCAATGTTACTGAAACTCTGTCAAACATTAAAAAATTGTCAAGTGCATGAATAAAATGCTGTTTGGCATGCAGTAATGCACATCTGAAGGTGTTAGAAGAGTTTTGCATGAATTTAATATGTTAGAGTCTCAAAGCTCTGAAAACAGCGTTTCTGCTCCGGACAAACCTGGTTTGATGCAATGTTACTGAAACTCTGTCAAACATTAAAAAATTGTCAAATGCATGAATAAAATGCTGTTTGCAATGCAGTAATGCACATCTGAAGGTGTTAGAAGACTTTTGCATGAATTATTATGTTAGAGTGTCAAAGCTCTGAAAACAGCGTTTCTGCTCCGGACAAACCTGGTTTGATGCAATGTTACTCAAACTCTGTCAAACATTAAAAGTTTGTCATGTGCATGAATAAAATGCTGTTTGGTATGCAGTAATGCACATCTGAAGGTGTTAGAAGAGTTTTGCATGAATTATTATGTTAGAGTGTCAAAGCTCTGAAAACAGCGTTTCTGCTCCGGACAAACCTGGTTTGATGCAATGTTACTCAAACTCTGTCAAACATTAAAAGTTTGTCATGTGCATGAATAAAATGCTGTTTGGCATGCAGTAATGCACATCTGAAGGTGTTAGAAGAGTTTTGCATGAATTATTATGTTAGAGTCTCAAAGCTCTGAAAACAGCGTTTTTGCTCCGGACAAACCTGGTTTGATGCAATGTTACTCAAACTCTTTCAAACATTAAAAAATTGTCAAGTGCATGAATAAAATGCTGTTTGCAATGAAGTAATGCACATCTGAAGGTGTTAGAAGAGATTTGCATGAATTATTATGTTAGAGTCTCAAAGCTCTGAAAACAGCGTTTCTGCTCCGGACAAACCTGGTTTGATGCAATGTTACTCAAACTCTGTCAAACATTAAAAGTTTGTCATGTGCATGAATAAAATGGTGTTTGGCATGCAGTAATGCACATCTGAATGTGTTAGAAGAGTTTTGCATGAATTATTATGTTAGAGTCTCAAAGCTCTGAAAACAGCGTTTCTGCTACGGACAAACCTGGTTTGATGCAATGTTACTCAAACTCTTTCAAACATTAAAAAATTGTCAAGTGCATGAATAAAATGCTGTTTGCAATGAAGTAATGCACATCTGAAGGTGTTAGAAGAGATTTGCATGAATTATTATGTTAGAGTCTCAAAGCTCTGAAAACAGCGTTTCTGCTCCGGACAAACCTGGTTTGATGCAATGTTACTCAAACTCTGTCAAACATTAAAAGTTTGTCATGTGCATGAATAAAATGCTGTTTGGCATGCAGTAATGCACATCTGAAGGTGTTAGAAGAGTTTTGCATGAATTATTATGTTAGAGTCTCAAAGCTCTGAAAACAGCGTTTCTGCTCCGGACAGACCTGGTTTGATGCAATGTTACTCAAACTCTGTCAAACATTAAAAGTTTGTCATGTGCATGAATAAAATGGTGTTTGGCATGCAGTAATGCACATCTGAATGTGTTAGAAGAGTTTTGCATGAATTATTATGTTAGAGTCTCAAAGCTCTGAAAACAGCGTTTCTGCTACGGACAAACCTGGTTTGATGCAATGTTACTGAAACTCCGTCAAACATTAAAAAATTGTCAAGTGCATTAATAAAATGCTGTTTGCAATGAAATAATGCACATCTGAAGGTGTTAGAAGAGATTTGCATGAATTATTATGTTAGACTCTCAAAGCTCTGAAAACAGCGTTTCTGCTCCGGACAAATCTGGTTTGATGCAATGTTACTCAAACTCTGTCAAACATTAAAAGTTTGTCATGTGCATGAATAAAATGCTGTTTGGCATGCAGTAATGCACATCTGAAGGTGTTAGAAGAGTTTTGCATGAATTATTATGTTAGAGTCTCAAAGCTCTGAAAACAGCGTTTCTGCTCCGGACAAACCTGGTTTAATGCAATGTTACTGAAACTCTGTCAAACATTAAAAAATTGTCAAATGCATGAATAAAATGCTGTTTGCAATGCAGTAATGCACATCTGAAGGTGTTAGAAGAGTTTTGCATGAATTATTATGTTAGAGTGTCAAAGCTCTGAAAACAGCGTTTCTGCTCCTTACAAGCCTGGTTTGATGCAATGTTACTGAAACTCTGTCAAACATTAAAAGTTTGTCATGTGCATGAATAAAATGCTGTTTGGCATGCAGTAATGCACATCTGAAGGTGTTAGAAGAGTTTTGCATGAATTATTATGTTAGAGTCTCAAAGCTCTGAAAACAGCGTTTTTGCTCCGGACAAAGCTGGTTTGATGCAATGTTACTCAAACTCTTTCAAACATTAAAAAATTGTCAAGTGCATGAATAAAATGCTGTTTGCAATGAAGTAATGCACATCTGAAGGTGTTAGAAGAGATTTGCATGAATTATTATGTTAGAATCTCAAAGCTCTGAAAACAGCGTTTCTGCTCCGGACAAACCTGGTTTGATGCAATGTTACTGAAACTCTGTCAAACATTAAAAAATTGTCAAGTGCATGAATAAAATGCTGTTTGGCATGCAGTAATGCACATCTGAAGGTGTTAGAAGAGTTTTGCATGAATTTAATATGTTAGAGTCTCAAAGCTCTGAAAACAGCGTTTCTGCTCCGGACAAACCTGCTTTGATGCAATGTTACTGAAACTCTGTCAAACATTAAAAAATTGTCAAGTGCATGAATAAAATGCTGTTTGGCATGCAGTAATGCACATCTGAAGGTGTTAGAAGAGTTTTGCATGAATTTAATATGTTAGAGTCTCAAAGCTCTGAAAACAGCGTTTCTGCTCCGGACAAACCTGGTTTGATGCAATGTTACTGAAACTCTGTCAAACATTAAAAAATTGTCAAATGCATGAATAAAATGCTGTTTGCAATGCAATAATGCACATCTGAAGGTGTTAGAAGACTTTTGCATGAATTATTATGTTAGAGTGTCAAAGCTCTGAAAACAGCGTTTCTGCTCCGGACAAACCTGGTTTGATGCAATGTTACTCAAACTCTGTCAAACATTAAAAGTTTGTCATGTGCATGAATAAAATGCTGTTTGGTATGCAGTAATGCACATCTGAAGGTGTTAGAAGAGTTTTGCATGAATTATTATGTTAGAGTGTCAAAGCTCTGAAAACAGCGTTTCTGCTCCGGACAAACCTGGTTTGATGCAATGTTACTCAAACTCTGTCAAACATTAAAAGTTTGTCATGTGCATGAATAAAATGCTGTTTGGCATGCAGTAATGCACATCTGAAGGTGTTAGAAGAGTTTTGCATGAATTATTATGTTAGAGTCTCAAAGCTCTGAAAACAGCGTTTTTGCTCCGGACAAACCTGGTTTGATGCAATGTTACTCAAACTCTTTCAAACATTAAAAAATTGTCAAGTGCATGAATAAAATGCTGTTTGCAATGAAGTAATGCACATCTGAAGGTGTTAGAAGAGATTTGCATGAATTATTATGTTAGAGTCTCAAAGCTCTGAAAACAGCGTTTCTGCTCCGGACAAACCTGGTTTGATGCAATGTTACTCAAACTCTGTCAAACATTAAAAGTTTGTCATGTGCATGAATAAAATGGTGTTTGGCATGCAGTAATGCACATCTGAATGTGTTAGAAGAGTTTTGCATGAATTATTATGTTAGAGTCTCAAAGCTCTGAAAACAGCGTTTCTGCTCCGGACAAACCTGGTTTGATGCAATGTTACTGAAACTCTGTCAAACATTAAAAAATTGTCAAATGCATGAATAAAATGCTGTTTGCAATGCAGTAATGCACATCTGAAGGTGTTAGAAGACTTTTGCATGAATTATTATGTTAGAGTGTCAAAGCTCTGAAAACAGCGTTTCTGCTCCGGACAAACCTGGTTTGATGCAATGTTACTCAAACTCTTTCAAACATTAAAAAATTGTCAAGTGCATGAATAAAATGCTGTTTGCAATGAAGTAATGCACATCTGAAGGTGTTAGAAGAGATTTGCATGAATTATTATGTTAGAGTCTCAAAGCTCTGAAAACAGCGTTTCTGCTCCGGACAAACCTGGTTTGATGCAATGTTACTGAAACTCCGTCAAACATTAAAAAATTGTCAAGTGCATTAATAAAATGCTGTTTGCAATGAAATAATGCACATCTGAAGGTGTTAGAAGAGATTTGCATGAATTATTATGTTAGACTCTCAAAGCTCTGAAAACAGCGTTTCTGCTCCGGACAAACCTGGTTTGATGCAATGTTACTCAAACTCTGTCAAACATTAAAAGTTTGTCATGTGCATGAATAAAATGCTGTTTGGCATGCAGTAATGCACATCTGGAGGTGTTAGAAGAGTTTTGCATGAATTATTATGTTAGAGTCTCAAAGCTCTGAAAACAGCGTTTCTGCTCCGGAGAAACCTTGTTTGATGCAATGTTACTGAAACTCTGTCAAACATTAAAAAATTGTCAAGTGCATGAATAAAATGCTGTTTGCAATGAAGTAATGCACATCTGAATGTGTTAGAAGAGATTTGCATGAATTATTATGTTAGAGTCTCAAAGCTCTGAAAACAGCGTTTCTGCTACGGACAAACCTGGTTTGATGCAATGTTACTGAAACTCCGTCAAACATTAAAAAATTGTCAAGTGCATTAATAAAATGCTGTTTGCAATGAAATAATGCACATCTGAAGGTGTTAGAAGAGATTTGCATGAATTATTATGTTAGACTCTCAAAGCTCTGAAAACAGCGTTTCTGCTCCGGACAAATCTGGTTTGATGCAATGTTACTCAAACTCTGTCAAACATTAAAAGTTTGTCATGTGCATGAATAAAATGCTGTTTGGCATGCAGTAATGCACATCTGAAGGTGTTAGAAGAGTTTTTCATAAATTATTATGTTAGAGTCTCAAAGCTCTGAAAACAGCGTTTCTGCTCCAGACAAACCTGGTTTGATGCAATGTTACTCAAACTCTGTCAAACATTAAAAGTTTGTCATGTGCATGAATAAAATGCTGTTTGGCATGCAGTAATGCACATCTGAAGGTGTTAGAAGAGTTTTGCATGAATTATTATGTTAGAGTCTCAAAGCTCTGAAAACAGCGTTTTTGCTCCGGACAAACCTGGTTTGATGCAATGTTACTCAAACTCTTTCAAACATTAAAAAATTGTCAAGTGCATGAATAAAATGCTGTTTGCAATGAAATAATGCACATCTGAATGTGTTAGAAGAGTTTTGCATGAATTATTATGTTAGAATCTCAACGCTCTGAAAACAGCGTTTCTGCTCCGGACAAACCTGGTTTGATGCAATGTTACTGAAACTCTGTCAAACATTAAAAAATTGTCAAGTGCATGAATAAAATGCTGTTTGGCATGCAGTAATGCACATCTGAAGGTGTTAGAAGAGTTTTGCATGAATTTAATATGTTAGAGTCTCAAAGCTCTGAAAACAGCGTTTCTGCTCCGGACAAACCTGGTTTGATGCAATGTTACTGAAACTCTGTCAAACATTAAAAAATTGTCAAATGCATGAATAAAATGCTGTTTGCAATGCAGTAATGCACATCTGAAGGTGTTAGAAGACTTTTGCATGAATTATTATGTTAGAGTGTCAAAGCTCTGAAAACAGCGTTTCTGCTCCGGACAAACCTGGTTTGATGCAATGTTACTCAAACTCTGTCAAACATTAAAAGTTTGTCATGTGCATGAATAAAATGCTGTTTGGTATGCAGTAATGCACATCTGAAGGTGTTAGAAGAGTTTTGCATGAATTATTATGTTAGAGTGTCAAAGCTCTGAAAACAGCGTTTCTGCTCCGGACAAACCTGGTTTGATGCAATGTTACTCAAACTCTGTCAAACATTAAAAGTTTGTCATGTGCATGAATAAAATGCTGTTTGGCATGCAGTAATGCACATCTGAAGGTGTTAGAAGAGTTTTGCATGAATTATTATGTTAGAGTCTCAAAGCTCTGAAAACAGCGTTTCTGCTCCGGACAAACCTGGTTTGATGCAATGTTACTCAAACTCTTTCAAACATTAAAAAATTGTCAAGTGCATGAATAAAATGCTGTTTGCAATGAAGTAATGCACATCTGAAGGTGTTAGAAGAGATTTGCATGAATTATTATGTTAGAGTCTCAAAGCTCTGAAAACAGCGTTTCTGCTCCGGACAAACCTGGTTTGATGCAATGTTACTCAAACTCTGTCAAACATTAAAAGTTTGTCATGTGCATGAATAAAATGGTGTTTGGCATGCAGTAATGCACATCTGAATGTGTTAGAAGAGTTTTGCATGAATTATTATGTTAGAGTCTCAAAGCTCTGAAAACAGCGTTTCTGCTACGGACAAACCTGGTTTGATGCAATGTTACTCAAACTCTTTCAAACATTAAAAAATTGTCAAGTGCATGAATAAAATGCTGTTTGCAATGAAGTAATGCACATCTGAAGGTGTTAGAAGAGATTTGCATGAATTATTATGTTAGAGTCTCAAAGCTCTGAAAACAGCGTTTCTGCTCCGGACAAACCTGGTTTGATGCAATGTTACTCAAACTCTGTCAAACATTAAAAGTTTGTCATGTGCATGAATAAAATGCTGTTTGGCATGCAGTAATGCACATCTGAAGGTGTTAGAAGAGTTTTGCATGAATTATTATGTTAGAGTCTCAAAGCTCTGAAAACAGCGTTTCTGCTCCGGACAAACCTGGTTTGATGCAATGTTACTCAAACTCTGTCAAACATTAAAAAATTGTCAAGTGCATGAATAAAATGCTGTTTGCGATGCAGTAATGCACATCTGAAGGTGTTAGAAGACTTTTGCATGAATTATTATGTTAGAGTGTCAAAGCTCTGAAAACAGCGTTTCTGCTCCGGACAAACCTGGTTTGATGCAATGTTACTCAAACTCTGTCAAACATTAAAAGTTTGTCATGTGCATGAATAAAATGCTGTTTGGCATGCAGTAATGCACATCTGAAGGTGTTAGAAGAGTTTTGCATGAATTATTATGTTAGAGTCTCAAAGCTCTGAAAACAGCGTTTCTGCTCCGGACAAACCTGGTTTGATGCAATGTTACTGAAACTCCGTCAAACATTAAAAAATTGTCAAGTGCATTAATAAAATGCTGTTTGCAATGAAATAATGCACATCTGAAGGTGTTAGAAGAGATTTGCATGAATTATTATGTTAGACTCTCAAAGCTCTGAAAACAGCGTTTCTGCTCCGGACAAACCTGGTTTGATGCAATGTTACTCAAACTCTGTCAAACATTAAAAGTTTGTCATGTGCATGAATAAAATGCTGTTTGGCATGCAGTAATGCACATCTGGAGGTGTTAGAAGAGTTTTGCATGAATTATTATGTTAGAGTCTCAAAGCTCTGAAAACAGCGTTTCTGCTCCGGAGAAACCTTGTTTGATGCAATGTTACTGAAACTCTGTCAAACATTAAAAAATTGTCAAGTGCATGAATAAAATGCTGTTTGCAATGAAGTAATGCACATCTGAATGTGTTAGAAGAGATTTGCATGAATTATTATGTTAGAGTCTCAAAGCTCTGAAAACAGCGTTTCTGCTACGGACAAACCTGGTTTGATGCAATGTTACTGAAACTCCGTCAAACATTAAAAAATTGTCAAGTGCATTAATAAAATGCTGTTTGCAATGAAATAATGCACATCTGAAGGTGTTAGAAGAGATTTGCATGAATTATTATGTTAGACTCTCAAAGCTCTGAAAACAGCGTTTCTGCTCCGGACAAATCTGGTTTGATGCAATGTTACTCAAACTCTGTCAAACATTAAAAGTTTGTCATGTGCATGAATAAAATGCTGTTTGGCATGCAGTAATGCACATCTGAAGGTGTTAGAAGAGTTTTGCATGAATTATTATGTTAGAGTCTCAAAGCTCTGAAAACAGCGTTTCTGCTCCGGACAAACCTGGTTTGATGCAATGTTACTCAAACTCTGTCAAACATTAAAAAATTGTCAAGTGCATGAATAAAATGCTGTTTGCGATGCAGTAATGCACATCTGAATGTGTTAGAAGAGTTTTGCATGAATTATTATGTTAGAGTCTCAAAGCTCTGAAAACAGCGTTTCTGCTCCGGACAAACCTGGTTTGATGCAATGTTACTGAAACTCTGTCAAACATTAAAAAATTGTCAAGTGCATGAATAAAATGCTGTTTGGCATGCAGTAATGCACATCTGAAGGTGTTAGAAGAGTTTTGCATGAATTTAATATGTTAGAGTCTCAAAGCTCTGAAAACAGCGTTTCTGCTCCGGACAAACCTGGTTTGATGCAATGTTACTGAAACTCTGTCAAACATTAAAAAATTGTCAAATGCATGAATAAAATGCTGTTTGCAATGCAGTAATGCACATCTGAAGGTGTTAGAAGACTTTTGCATGAATTATTATGTTAGAGTGTCAAAGCTCTGAAAACAGCGTTTCTGCTCCGGACAAACCTGGTTTGATGCAATGTTACTCAAACTCTGTCAAACATTAAGAGTTTGTCATGTGCATGAATAAAATGCTGTTTGGTATGCAGTAATGCACATCTGAAGGTGTTAGAAGAGTTTTGCATGAATTATTATGTTAGAGTGTCAAAGCTCTGAAAACAGCGTTTCTGCTCCGGACAAACCTGGTTTGATGCAATGTTACTCAAACTCTGTCAAACATTAAAAGTTTGTCATGTGCATGAATAAAATGCTGTTTGGCATGCAGTAATGCACATCTGAAGGTGTTAGAAGAGTTTTGCATGAATTATTATGTTAGAGTCTCAAAGCTCTGAAAACAGCGTTTTTGCTCCGGACAAACCTGGTTTGATGCAATGTTACTCAAACTCTTTCAAACATTAAAAAATTGTCAAGTGCATGAATAAAATGCTGTTTGCAATGAAGTAATGCACATCTGAAGGTGTTAGAAGAGATTTGCATGAATTATTATGTTAGAGTCTCAAAGCTCTGAAAACAGCGTTTCTGCTCCGGACAAACCTGGTTTGATGCAATGTTACTCAAACTCTGTCAAACATTAAAAGTTTGTCATGTGCATGAATAAAATGGTGTTTGGCATGCAGTAATGCACATCTGAATGTGTTAGAAGAGTTTTGCATGAATTATTATGTTAGAGTCTCAAAGCTCTGAAAACAGCGTTTCTGCTACGGACAAACCTGGTTTGATGCAATGTTACTCAAACTCTTTCAAACATTAAAAAATTGTCAAGTGCATGAATAAAATGCTGTTTGCAATGAAGTAATGCACATCTGAAGGTGTTAGAAGAGATTTGCATGAATTATTATGTTAGAGTCTCAAAGCTCTGAAAACAGCGTTTCTGCTCCGGACAAACCTGGTTTGATGCAATGTTACTCAAACTCTGTCAAACATTAAAAGTTTGTCATGTGCATGAATAAAATGCTGTTTGGCATGCAGTAATGCACATCTGAAGGTGTTAGAAGAGTTTTGCATGATTTATTATGTTAGAGTCTCAAAGCTCTGAAAACAGCGTTTCTGCTCCGGACAGACCTGGTTTGATGCAATGTTACTCAAACTCTGTCAAACATTAAAAGTTTGTCATGTGCATGAATAAAATGGTGTTTGGCATGCAGTAATGCACATCTGAATGTGTTAGAAGAGTTTTGCATGAATTATTATGTTAGAGTCTCAAAGCTCTGAAAACAGCGTTTCTGCTACGGACAAACCTGGTTTGATGCAATGTTACTGAAACTCCGTCAAACATTAAAAAATTGTCAAGTGCATTAATAAAATGCTGTTTGCAATGAAATAATGCACATCTGAAGGTGTTAGAAGAGATTTGCATGAATTATTATGTTAGACTCTCAAAGCTCTGAAAACAGCGTTTCTGCTCCGGACAAATCTGGTTTGATGCAATGTTACTCAAACTCTGTCAAACATTAAAAGTTTGTCATGTGCATGAATAAAATGCTGTTTGGCATGCAGTAATGCACATCTGAAGGTGTTAGAAGAGTTTTGCATGAATTATTATGTTAGAGTCTCAAAGCTCTGAAAACAGCGTTTCTGCTCCGGACAAACCTGGTTTAATGCAATGTTACTGAAACTCTGTCAAACATTAAAAAATTGTCAAATGCATGGATAAAATGCTGTTTGCAATGCAGTAATGCACATCTGAAGGTGTTAGAAGAGTTTTGCATGAATTATTATGTTAGAGTGTCAAAGCTCTGAAAACAGCGTTTCTGCTCCTTACAAGCCTGGTTTGATGCAATGTTACTGAAACTCTGTCAAACATTAAAAGTTTGTCATGTGCATGAATAAAATGCTGTTTGGCATGCAGTAATGCACATCTGAAGGTGTTAGAAGAGTTTTGCATGAATTATTATGTTAGAGTCTCAAAGCTCTGAAAACAGCGTTTTTGCTCCGGACAAAGCTGGTTTGATGCAATGTTACTCAAACTCTTTCAAACATTAAAAAATTGTCAAGTGCATGAATAAAATGCTGTTTGCAATGAAGTAATGCACATCTGAAGGTGTTAGAAGAGATTTGCATGAATTATTATGTTAGAATCTCAAAGCTCTGAAAACAGCGTTTCTGCTCCGGACAAACCTGGTTTGATGCAATGTTACTGAAACTCTGTCAAACATTAAAAAATTGTCAAGTGCATGAATAAAATGCTGTTTGGCATGCAGTAATGCACATCTGAAGGTGTTAGAAGAGTTTTGCATGAATTTAATATGTTAGAGTCTCAAAGCTCTGAAAACAGCGTTTCTGCTCCGGACAAACCTGCTTTGATGCAATGTTACTGAAACTCTGTCAAACATTAAAAAATTGTCAAGTGCATGAATAAAATGCTGTTTGGCATGCAGTAATGCACATCTGAAGGTGTTAGAAGAGTTTTGCATGAATTTAATATGTTAGAGTCTCAAAGCTCTGAAAACAGCGTTTCTGCTCCGGACAAACCTGGTTTGATGCAATGTTACTGAAACTCTGTCAAACATTAAAAAATTGTCAAATGCATGAATAAAATGCTGTTTGCAATGCAATAATGCACATCTGAAGGTGTTAGAAGACTTTTGCATGAATTATTATGTTAGAGTGTCAAAGCTCTGAAAACAGCGTTTCTGCTCCGGACAAACCTGGTTTGATGCAATGTTACTCAAACTCTGTCAAACATTAAAAGTTTGTCATGTGCATGAATAAAATGCTGTTTGGTATGCAGTAATGCACATCTGAAGGTGTTAGAAGAGTTTTGCATGAATTATTATGTTAGAGTGTCAAAGCTCTGAAAACAGCGTTTCTGCTCCGGACAAACCTGGTTTGATGCAATGTTACTCAAACTCTGTCAAACATTAAAAGTTTGTCATGTGCATGAATAAAATGCTGTTTGGCATGCAGTAATGCACATCTGAAGGTGTTAGAAGAGTTTTGCATGAATTATTATGTTAGAGTCTCAAAGCTCTGAAAACAGCGTTTTTGCTCCGGACAAACCTGGTTTGATGCAATGTTACTCAAACTCTTTCAAACATTAAAAAATTGTCAAGTGCATGAATAAAATGCTGTTTGCAATGAAGTAATGCACATCTGAAGGTGTTAGAAGAGATTTGCATGAATTATTATGTTAGAGTCTCAAAGCTCTGAAAACAGCGTTTCTGCTCCGGACAAACCTGGTTTGATGCAATGTTACTCAAACTCTGTCAAACATTAAAAGTTTGTCATGTGCATGAATAAAATGGTGTTTGGCATGCAGTAATGCACATCTGAATGTGTTAGAAGAGTTTTGCATGAATTATTATGTTAGAGTCTCAAAGCTCTGAAAACAGCGTTTCTGCTCCGGACAAACCTGGTTTGATGCAATGTTACTGAAACTCTGTCAAACATTAAAAAATTGTCAAATGCATGAATAAAATGCTGTTTGCAATGCAGTAATGCACATCTGAAGGTGTTAGAAGACTTTTGCATGAATTATTTTGTTAGAGTGTCAAAGCTCTGAAAACAGCGTTTCTGCTCCGGACAAACCTGGTTTGATGCAATGTTACTCAAACTCTTTCAAACATTAAAAAATTGTCAAGTGCATGAATAAAATGCTGTTTGCAATGAAGTAATGCACATCTGAAGGTGTTAGAAGAGATTTGCATGAATTATTATGTTAGAGTCTCAAAGCTCTGAAAACAGCGTTTCTGCTCCGGACAAACCTGGTTTGATGCAATGTTACTGAAACTCCGTCAAACATTAAAAAATTGTCAAGTGCATTAATAAAATGCTGTTTGCAATGAAATAATGCACATCTGAAGGTGTTAGAAGAGATTTGCATGAATTATTATGTTAGACTCTCAAAGCTCTGAAAACAGCGTTTCTGCTCCGGACAAACCTGGTTTGATGCAATGTTACTCAAACTCTGTCAAACATTAAAAGTTTGTCATGTGCATGAATAAAATGCTGTTTGGCATGCAGTAATGCACATCTGAAGGTGTTAGAAGAGTTTTGCATGAATTTAATATGTTAGAGTCTCAAAGCTCTGAAAACAGCGTTTCTGCTCCGGACAAACCTGGTTTGATGCAATGTTACTGAAACTCTGTCAAACATTAAAAAATTGTCAAATGCATGAATAAAATGCTGTTTGCAATGCAGTAATGCACATCTGAAGGTGTTAGAAGACTTTTGCATGAATTATTATGTTAGAGTGTCAAAGCTCTGAAAACAGCGTTTCTGCTCCGGACAAACCTGGTTTGATGCAATGTTACTCAAACTCTGTCAAACATTAAGAGTTTGTCATGTGCATGAATAAAATGCTGTTTGGTATGCAGTAATGCACATCTGAAGGTGTTAGAAGAGTTTTGCATGAATTATTATGTTAGAGTGTCAAAGCTCTGAAAACAGCGTTTCTGCTCCGGACAAACCTGGTTTGATGCAATGTTACTCAAACTCTGTCAAACATTAAAAGTTTGTCATGTGCATGAATAAAATGCTGTTTGGCATGCAGTAATGCACATCTGAAGGTGTTAGAAGAGTTTTGCATGAATTATTATGTTAGAGTCTCAAAGCTCTGAAAACAGCGTTTTTGCTCCGGACAAACCTGGTTTGATGCAATGTTACTCAAACTCTTTCAAACATTAAAAAATTGTCAAGTGCATGAATAAAATGCTGTTTGCAATGAAGTAATGCACATCTGAAGGTGTTAGAAGAGATTTGCATGAATTATTATGTTAGAGTCTCAAAGCTCTGAAAACAGCGTTTCTGCTCCGGACAAACCTGGTTTGATGCAATGTTACTCAAACTCTGTCAAACATTAAAAGTTTGTCATGTGCATGAATAAAATGGTGTTTGGCATGCAGTAATGCACATCTGAATGTGTTAGAAGAGTTTTGCATGAATTATTATGTTAGAGTCTCAAAGCTCTGAAAACAGCGTTTCTGCTACGGACAAACCTGGTTTGATGCAATGTTACTCAAACTCTTTCAAACATTAAAAAATTGTCAAGTGCATGAATAAAATGCTGTTTGCAATGAAGTAATGCACATCTGAAGGTGTTAGAAGAGATTTGCATGAATTATTATGTTAGAGTCTCAAAGCTCTGAAAACAGCGTTTCTGCTCCGGACAAACCTGGTTTGATGCAATGTTACTCAAACTCTGTCAAACATTAAAAGTTTGTCATGTGCATGAATAAAATGCTGTTTGGCATGCAGTAATGCACATCTGAAGGTGTTAGAAGAGTTTTGCATGATTTATTATGTTAGAGTCTCAAAGCTCTGAAAACAGCGTTTCTGCTCCGGACAGACCTGGTTTGATGCAATGTTACTCAAACTCTGTCAAACATTAAAAGTTTGTCATGTGCATGAATAAAATGGTGTTTGGCATGCAGTAATGCACATCTGAATGTGTTAGAAGAGTTTTGCATGAATTATTATGTTAGAGTCTCAAAGCTCTGAAAACAGCGTTTCTGCTACGGACAAACCTGGTTTGATGCAATGTTACTGAAACTCCGTCAAACATTAAAAAATTGTCAAGTGCATTAATAAAATGCTGTTTGCAATGAAATAATGCACATCTGAAGGTGTTAGAAGAGATTTGCATGAATTATTATGTTAGACTCTCAAAGCTCTGAAAACAGCGTTTCTGCTCCGGACAAATCTGGTTTGATGCAATGTTACTCAAACTCTGTCAAACATTAAAAGTTTGTCATGTGCATGAATAAAATGCTGTTTGGCATGCAGTAATGCACATCTGAAGGTGTTAGAAGAGTTTTGCATGAATTATTATGTTAGAGTCTCAAAGCTCTGAAAACAGCGTTTCTGCTCCGGACAAACCTGGTTTAATGCAATGTTACTGAAACTCTGTCAAACATTAAAAAATTGTCAAATGCATGAATAAAATGCTGTTTGCAATGCAGTAATGCACATCTGAAGGTGTTAGAAGAGTTTTGCATGAATTATTATGTTAGAGTGTCAAAGCTCTGAAAACAGCGTTTCTGCTCCTTACAAGCCTGGTTTGATGCAATGTTACTGAAACTCTGTCAAACATTAAAAGTTTGTCATGTGCATGAATAAAATGCTGTTTGGCATGCAGTAATGCACATCTGAAGGTGTTAGAAGAGTTTTGCATGAATTATTATGTTAGAGTCTCAAAGCTCTGAAAACAGCGTTTTTGCTCCGGACAAAGCTGGTTTGATGCAATGTTACTCAAACTCTTTCAAACATTAAAAAATTGTCAAGTGCATGAATAAAATGCTGTTTGCAATGAAGTAATGCACATCTGAAGGTGTTAGAAGAGATTTGCATGAATTATTATGTTAGAATCTCAAAGCTCTGAAAACAGCGTTTCTGCTCCGGACAAACCTGGTTTGATGCAATGTTACTGAAACTCTGTCAAACATTAAAAAATTGTCAAGTGCATGAATAAAATGCTGTTTGGCATGCAGTAATGCACATCTGAAGGTGTTAGAAGAGTTTTGCATGAATTTAATATGTTAGAGTCTCAAAGCTCTGAAAACAGCGTTTCTGCTCCGGACAAACCTGCTTTGATGCAATGTTACTGAAACTCTGTCAAACATTAAAAAATTGTCAAGTGCATGAATAAAATGCTGTTTGGCATGCAGTAATGCACATCTGAAGGTGTTAGAAGAGTTTTGCATGAATTTAATATGTTAGAGTCTCAAAGCTCTGAAAACAGCGTTTCTGCTCCGGACAAACCTGGTTTGATGCAATGTTACTGAAACTCTGTCAAACATTAAAAAATTGTCAAATGCATGAATAAAATGCTGTTTGCAATGCAATAATGCACATCTGAAGGTGTTAGAAGACTTTTGCATGAATTATTATGTTAGAGTGTCAAAGCTCTGAAAACAGCGTTTCTGCTCCGGACAAACCTGGTTTGATGCAATGTTACTCAAACTCTGTCAAACATTAAAAGTTTGTCATGTGCATGAATAAAATGCTGTTTGGTATGCAGTAATGCACATCTGAAGGTGTTAGAAGAGTTTTGCATGAATTATTATGTTAGAGTGTCAAAGCTCTGAAAACAGCGTTTCTGCTCCGGACAAACCTGGTTTGATGCAATGTTACTCAAACTCTGTCAAACATTAAAAGTTTGTCATGTGCATGAATAAAATGCTGTTTGGCATGCAGTAATGCACATCTGAAGGTGTTAGAAGAGTTTTGCATGAATTATTATGTTAGAGTCTCAAAGCTCTGAAAACAGCGTTTTTGCTCCGGACAAACCTGGTTTGATGCAATGTTACTCAAACTCTTTCAAACATTAAAAAATTGTCAAGTGCATGAATAAAATGCTGTTTGCAATGAAGTAATGCACATCTGAAGGTGTTAGAAGAGATTTGCATGAATTATTATGTTAGAGTCTCAAAGCTCTGAAAACAGCGTTTCTGCTCCGGACAAACCTGGTTTGATGCAATGTTACTCAAACTCTGTCAAACATTAAAAGTTTGTCATGTGCATGAATAAAATGGTGTTTGGCATGCAGTAATGCACATCTGAATGTGTTAGAAGAGTTTTGCATGAATTATTATGTTAGAGTCTCAAAGCTCTGAAAACAGCGTTTCTGCTCCGGACAAACCTGGTTTGATGCAATGTTACTGAAACTCTGTCAAACATTAAAAAATTGTCAAATGCATGAATAAAATGCTGTTTGCAATGCAGTAATGCACATCTGAAGGTGTTAGAAGACTTTTGCATGAATTATTATGTTAGAGTGTCAAAGCTCTGAAAACAGCGTTTCTGCTCCGGACAAACCTGGTTTGATGCAATGTTACTCAAACTCTTTCAAACATTAAAAAATTGTCAAGTGCATGAATAAAATGCTGTTTGCAATGAAGTAATGCACATCTGAAGGTGTTAGAAGAGATTTGCATGAATTATTATGTTAGAGTCTCAAAGCTCTGAAAACAGCGTTTCTGCTCCGGACAAACCTGGTTTGATGCAATGTTACTGAAACTCCGTCAAACATTAAAAAATTGTCAAGTGCATTAATAAAATGCTGTTTGCAATGAAATAATGCACATCTGAAGGTGTTAGAAGAGATTTGCATGAATTATTATGTTAGACTCTCAAAGCTCTGAAAACAGCGTTTCTGCTCCGGACAAACCTGGTTTGATGCAATGTTACTCAAACTCTGTCAAACATTAAAAGTTTGTCATGTGCATGAATAAAATGCTGTTTGGCATGCAGTAATGCACATCTGGAGGTGTTAGAAGAGTTTTGCATGAATTATTATGTTAGAGTCTCAAAGCTCTGAAAACAGCGTTTCTGCTCCGGAGAAACCTTGTTTGATGCAATGTTACTGAAACTCTGTCAAACATTAAAAAATTGTCAAGTGCATGAATAAAATGCTGTTTGCAATGAAGTAATGCACATCTGAATGTGTTAGAAGAGATTTGCATGAATTATTATGTTAGAGTCTCAAAGCTCTGAAAACAGCGTTTCTGCTACGGACAAACCTGGTTTGATGCAATGTTACTGAAACTCCGTCAAACATTAAAAAATTGTCAAGTGCATTAATAAAATGCTGTTTGCAATGAAATAATGCACATCTGAAGGTGTTAGAAGAGATTTGCATGAATTATTATGTTAGACTCTCAAAGCTCTGAAAACAGCGTTTCTGCTCCGGACAAATCTGGTTTGATGCAATGTTACTCAAACTCTGTCAAACATTAAAAGTTTGTCATGTGCATGAATAAAATGCTGTTTGGCATGCAGTAATGCACATCTGAAGGTGTTAGAAGAGTTTTTCATAAATTATTATGTTAGAGTCTCAAAGCTCTGAAAACAGCGTTTCTGCTCCAGACAAACCTGGTTTGATGCAATGTTACTCAAACTCTGTCAAACATTAAAAGTTTGTCATGTGCATGAATAAAATGCTGTTTGGCATGCAGTAATGCACATCTGAAGGTGTTAGAAGAGTTTTGCATGAATTATTATGTTAGAGTCTCAAAGCTCTGAAAACAGCGTTTTTGCTCCGGACAAACCTGGTTTGATGCAATGTTACTCAAACTCTTTCAAACATTAAAAAATTGTCAAGTGCATGAATAAAATGCTGTTTGCAATGAAATAATGCACATCTGAATGTGTTAGAAGAGTTTTGCATGAATTATTATGTTAGAATCTCAACGCTCTGAAAACAGCGTTTCTGCTCCGGACAAACCTGGTTTGATGCAATGTTACTGAAACTCTGTCAAACATTAAAAAATTGTCAAGTGCATGAATAAAATGCTGTTTGGCATGCAGTAATGCACATCTGAAGGTGTTAGAAGAGTTTTGCATGAATTTAATATGTTAGAGTCTCAAAGCTCTGAAAACAGCGTTTCTGCTCCGGACAAACCTGGTTTGATGCAATGTTACTGAAACTCTGTCAAACATTAAAAAATTGTCAAATGCATGAATAAAATGCTGTTTGCAATGCAGTAATGCACATCTGAAGGTGTTAGAAGACTTTTGCATGAATTATTATGTTAGAGTGTCAAAGCTCTGAAAACAGCGTTTCTGCTCCGGACAAACCTGGTTTGATGCAATGTTACTCAAACTCTGTCAAACATTAAAAGTTTGTCATGTGCATGAATAAAATGCTGTTTGGTATGCAGTAATGCACATCTGAAGGTGTTAGAAGAGTTTTGCATGAATTATTATGTTAGAGTGTCAAAGCTCTGAAAACAGCGTTTCTGCTCCGGACAAACCTGGTTTGATGCAATGTTACTCAAACTCTGTCAAACATTAAAAGTTTGTCATGTGCATGAATAAAATGCTGTTTGGCATGCAGTAATGCACATCTGAAGGTGTTAGAAGAGTTTTGCATGAATTATTATGTTAGAGTCTCAAAGCTCTGAAAACAGCGTTTTTGCTCCGGACAAACCTGGTTTGATGCAATGTTACTCAAACTCTTTCAAACATTAAAAAATTGTCAAGTGCATGAATAAAATGCTGTTTGCAATGAAGTAATGCACATCTGAAGGTGTTAGAAGAGATTTGCATGAATTATTATGTTAGAGTCTCAAAGCTCTGAAAACAGCGTTTCTGCTCCGGACAAACCTGGTTTGATGCAATGTTACTCAAACTCTGTCAAACATTAAAAGTTTGTCATGTGCATGAATAAAATGGTGTTTGGCATGCAGTAATGCACATCTGAATGTGTTAGAAGAGTTTTGCATGAATTATTATGTTAGAGTCTCAAAGCTCTGAAAACAGCGTTTCTGCTACGGACAAACCTGGTTTGATGCAATGTTACTCAAACTCTTTCAAACATTAAAAAATTGTCAAGTGCATGAATAAAATGCTGTTTGCAATGAAGTAATGCACATCTGAAGGTGTTAGAAGAGATTTGCATGAATTATTATGTTAGAGTCTCAAAGCTCTGAAAACAGCGTTTCTGCTCCGGACAAACCTGGTTTGATGCAATGTTACTCAAACTCTGTCAAACATTAAAAGTTTGTCATGTGCATGAATAAAATGCTGTTTGGCATGCAGTAATGCACATCTGAAGGTGTTAGAAGAGTTTTGCATGAATTATTATGTTAGAGTCTCAAAGCTCTGAAAACAGCGTTTCTGCTCCGGACAGACCTGGTTTGATGCAATGTTACTCAAACTCTGTCAAACATTAAAAGTTTGTCATGTGCATGAATAAAATGGTGTTTGGCATGCAGTAATGCACATCTGAATGTGTTAGAAGAGTTTTGCATGAATTATTATGTTAGAGTCTCAAAGCTCTGAAAACAGCGTTTCTGCTACGGACAAACCTGGTTTGATGCAATGTTACTGAAACTCCGTCAAACATTAAAAAATTGTCAAGTGCATTAATAAAATGCTGTTTGCAATGAAATAATGCACATCTGAAGGTGTTAGAAGAGATTTGCATGAATTATTATGTTAGACTCTCAAAGCTCTGAAAACAGCGTTTCTGCTCCGGACAAATCTGGTTTGATGCAATGTTACTCAAACTCTGTCAAACATTAAAAGTTTGTCATGTGCATGAATAAAATGCTGTTTGGCATGCAGTAATGCACATCTGAAGGTGTTAGAAGAGTTTTGCATGAATTATTATGTTAGAGTCTCAAAGCTCTGAAAACAGCGTTTCTGCTCCGGACAAACCTGGTTTAATGCAATGTTACTGAAACTCTGTCAAACATTAAAAAATTGTCAAATGCATGAATAAAATGCTGTTTGCAATGCAGTAATGCACATCTGAAGGTGTTAGAAGAGTTTTGCATGAATTATTATGTTAGAGTGTCAAAGCTCTGAAAACAGCGTTTCTGCTCCTTACAAGCCTGGTTTGATGCAATGTTACTGAAACTCTGTCAAACATTAAAAGTTTGTCATGTGCATGAATAAAATGCTGTTTGGCATGCAGTAATGCACATCTGAAGGTGTTAGAAGAGTTTTGCATGAATTATTATGTTAGAGTCTCAAAGCTCTGAAAACAGCGTTTTTGCTCCGGACAAAGCTGGTTTGATGCAATGTTACTCAAACTCTTTCAAACATTAAAAAATTGTCAAGTGCATGAATAAAATGCTGTTTGCAATGAAGTAATGCACATCTGAAGGTGTTAGAAGAGATTTGCATGAATTATTATGTTAGAATCTCAAAGCTCTGAAAACAGCGTTTCTGCTCCGGACAAACCTGGTTTGATGCAATGTTACTGAAACTCTGTCAAACATTAAAAAATTGTCAAGTGCATGAATAAAATGCTGTTTGGCATGCAGTAATGCACATCTGAAGGTGTTAGAAGAGTTTTGCATGAATTTAATATGTTAGAGTCTCAAAGCTCTGAAAACAGCGTTTCTGCTCCGGACAAACCTGCTTTGATGCAATGTTACTGAAACTCTGTCAAACATTAAAAAATTGTCAAGTGCATGAATAAAATGCTGTTTGGCATGCAGTAATGCACATCTGAAGGTGTTAGAAGAGTTTTGCATGAATTTAATATGTTAGAGTCTCAAAGCTCTGAAAACAGCGTTTCTGCTCCGGACAAACCTGGTTTGATGCAATGTTACTGAAACTCTGTCAAACATTAAAAAATTGTCAAATGCATGAATAAAATGCTGTTTGCAATGCAATAATGCACATCTGAAGGTGTTAGAAGACTTTTGCATGAATTATTATGTTAGAGTGTCAAAGCTCTGAAAACAGCGTTTCTGCTCCGGACAAACCTGGTTTGATGCAATGTTACTCAAACTCTGTCAAACATTAAAAGTTTGTCATGTGCATGAATAAAATGCTGTTTGGTATGCAGTAATGCACATCTGAAGGTGTTAGAAGAGTTTTGCATGAATTATTATGTTAGAGTGTCAAAGCTCTGAAAACAGCGTTTCTGCTCCGGACAAACCTGGTTTGATGCAATGTTACTCAAACTCTGTCAAACATTAAAAGTTTGTCATGTGCATGAATAAAATGCTGTTTGGCATGCAGTAATGCACATCTGAAGGTGTTAGAAGAGTTTTGCATGAATTATTATGTTAGAGTCTCAAAGCTCTGAAAACAGCGTTTTTGCTCCGGACAAACCTGGTTTGATGCAATGTTACTCAAACTCTTTCAAACATTAAAAAATTGTCAAGTGCATGAATAAAATGCTGTTTGCAATGAAGTAATGCACATCTGAAGGTGTTAGAAGAGATTTGCATGAATTATTATGTTAGAGTCTCAAAGCTCTGAAAACAGCGTTTCTGCTCCGGACAAACCTGGTTTGATGCAATGTTACTCAAACTCTGTCAAACATTAAAAGTTTGTCATGTGCATGAATAAAATGGTGTTTGGCATGCAGTAATGCACATCTGAATGTGTTAGAAGAGTTTTGCATGAATTATTATGTTAGAGTCTCAAAGCTCTGAAAACAGCGTTTCTGCTCCGGACAAACCTGGTTTGATGCAATGTTACTGAAACTCTGTCAAACATTAAAAAATTGTCAAATGCATGAATAAAATGCTGTTTGCAATGCAGTAATGCACATCTGAAGGTGTTAGAAGACTTTTGCATGAATTATTATGTTAGAGTGTCAAAGCTCTGAAAACAGCGTTTCTGCTCCGGACAAACCTGGTTTGATGCAATGTTACTCAAACTCTTTCAAACATTAAAAAATTGTCAAGTGCATGAATAAAATGCTGTTTGCAATGAAGTAATGCACATCTGAAGGTGTTAGAAGAGATTTGCATGAATTATTATGTTAGAGTCTCAAAGCTCTGAAAACAGCGTTTCTGCTCCGGACAAACCTGGTTTGATGCAATGTTACTGAAACTCCGTCAAACATTAAAAAATTGTCAAGTGCATTAATAAAATGCTGTTTGCAATGAAATAATGCACATCTGAAGGTGTTAGAAGAGATTTGCATGAATTATTATGTTAGACTCTCAAAGCTCTGAAAACAGCGTTTCTGCTCCGGACAAACCTGGTTTGATGCAATGTTACTCAAACTCTGTCAAACATTAAAAGTTTGTCATGTGCATGAATAAAATGCTGTTTGGCATGCAGTAATGCACATCTGGAGGTGTTAGAAGAGTTTTGCATGAATTATTATGTTAGAGTCTCAAAGCTCTGAAAACAGCGTTTCTGCTCCGGAGAAACCTTGTTTGATGCAATGTTACTGAAACTCTGTCAAACATTAAAAAATTGTCAAGTGCATGAATAAAATGCTGTTTGCAATGAAGTAATGCACATCTGAATGTGTTAGAAGAGATTTGCATGAATTATTATGTTAGAGTCTCAAAGCTCTGAAAACAGCGTTTCTGCTACGGACAAACCTGGTTTGATGCAATGTTACTGAAACTCCGTCAAACATTAAAAAATTGTCAAGTGCATTAATAAAATGCTGTTTGCAATGAAATAATGCACATCTGAAGGTGTTAGAAGAGATTTGCATGAATTATTATGTTAGACTCTCAAAGCTCTGAAAACAGCGTTTCTGCTCCGGACAAATCTGGTTTGATGCAATGTTACTCAAACTCTGTCAAACATTAAAAGTTTGTCATGTGCATGAATAAAATGCTGTTTGGCATGCAGTAATGCACATCTGAAGGTGTTAGAAGAGTTTTTCATAAATTATTATGTTAGAGTCTCAAAGCTCTGAAAACAGCGTTTCTGCTCCAGACAAACCTGGTTTGATGCAATGTTACTCAAACTCTGTCAAACATTAAAAGTTTGTCATGTGCATGAATAAAATGCTGTTTGGCATGCAGTAATGCACATCTGAAGGTGTTAGAAGAGTTTTGCATGAATTATTATGTTAGAGTCTCAAAGCTCTGAAAACAGCGTTTTTGCTCCGGACAAACCTGGTTTGATGCAATGTTACTCAAACTCTTTCAAACATTAAAAAATTGTCAAGTGCATGAATAAAATGCTGTTTGCAATGAAATAATGCACATCTGAATGTGTTAGAAGAGTTTTGCATGAATTATTATGTTAGAATCTCAACGCTCTGAAAACAGCGTTTCTGCTCCGGACAAACCTGGTTTGATGCAATGTTACTGAAACTCTGTCAAACATTAAAAAATTGTCAAGTGCATGAATAAAATGCTGTTTGGCATGCAGTAATGCACATCTGAAGGTGTTAGAAGAGTTTTGCATGAATTTAATATGTTAGAGTCTCAAAGCTCTGAAAACAGCGTTTCTGCTCCGGACAAACCTGGTTTGATGCAATGTTACTGAAACTCTGTCAAACATTAAAAAATTGTCAAATGCATGAATAAAATGCTGTTTGCAATGCAGTAATGCACATCTGAAGGTGTTAGAAGACTTTTGCATGAATTATTATGTTAGAGTGTCAAAGCTCTGAAAACAGCGTTTCTGCTCCGGACAAACCTGGTTTGATGCAATGTTACTCAAACTCTGTCAAACATTAAAAGTTTGTCATGTGCATGAATAAAATGCTGTTTGGTATGCAGTAATGCACATCTGAAGGTGTTAGAAGAGTTTTGCATGAATTATTATGTTAGAGTGTCAAAGCTCTGAAAACAGCGTTTCTGCTCCGGACAAACCTGGTTTGATGCAATGTTACTCAAACTCTGTCAAACATTAAAAGTTTGTCATGTGCATGAATAAAATGCTGTTTGGCATGCAGTAATGCACATCTGAAGGTGTTAGAAGAGTTTTGCATGAATTATTATGTTAGAGTCTCAAAGCTCTGAAAACAGCGTTTCTGCTCCGGACAAACCTGGTTTGATGCAATGTTACTCAAACTCTTTCAAACATTAAAAAATTGTCAAGTGCATGAATAAAATGCTGTTTGCAATGAAGTAATGCACATCTGAAGGTGTTAGAAGAGATTTGCATGAATTATTATGTTAGAGTCTCAAAGCTCTGAAAACAGCGTTTCTGCTCCGGACAAACCTGGTTTGATGCAATGTTACTCAAACTCTGTCAAACATTAAAAGTTTGTCATGTGCATGAATAAAATGGTGTTTGGCATGCAGTAATGCACATCTGAATGTGTTAGAAGAGTTTTGCATGAATTATTATGTTAGAGTCTCAAAGCTCTGAAAACAGCGTTTCTGCTACGGACAAACCTGGTTTGATGCAATGTTACTCAAACTCTTTCAAACATTAAAAAATTGTCAAGTGCATGAATAAAATGCTGTTTGCAATGAAGTAATGCACATCTGAAGGTGTTAGAAGAGATTTGCATGAATTATTATGTTAGAGTCTCAAAGCTCTGAAAACAGCGTTTCTGCTCCGGACAAACCTGGTTTGATGCAATGTTACTCAAACTCTGTCAAACATTAAAAGTTTGTCATGTGCATGAATAAAATGCTGTTTGGCATGCAGTAATGCACATCTGAAGGTGTTAGAAGAGTTTTGCATGAATTATTATGTTAGAGTCTCAAAGCTCTGAAAACAGCGTTTCTGCTCCGGACAGACCTGGTTTGATGCAATGTTACTCAAACTCTGTCAAACATTAAAAGTTTGTCATGTGCATGAATAAAATGGTGTTTGGCATGCAGTAATGCACATCTGAATGTGTTAGAAGAGTTTTGCATGAATTATTATGTTAGAGTCTCAAAGCTCTGAAAACAGCGTTTCTGCTACGGACAAACCTGGTTTGATGCAATGTTACTGAAACTCCGTCAAACATTAAAAAATTGTCAAGTGCATTAATAAAATGCTGTTTGCAATGAAATAATGCACATCTGAAGGTGTTAGAAGAGATTTGCATGAATTATTATGTTAGACTCTCAAAGCTCTGAAAACAGCGTTTCTGCTCCGGACAAATCTGGTTTGATGCAATGTTACTCAAACTCTGTCAAACATTAAAAGTTTGTCATGTGCATGAATAAAATGCTGTTTGGCATGCAGTAATGCACATCTGAAGGTGTTAGAAGAGTTTTGCATGAATTATTATGTTAGAGTCTCAAAGCTCTGAAAACAGCGTTTCTGCTCCGGACAAACCTGGTTTAATGCAATGTTACTGAAACTCTGTCAAACATTAAAAAATTGTCAAATGCATGAATAAAATGCTGTTTGCAATGCAGTAATGCACATCTGAAGGTGTTAGAAGAGTTTTGCATGAATTATTATGTTAGAGTGTCAAAGCTCTGAAAACAGCGTTTCTGCTCCTTACAAGCCTGGTTTGATGCAATGTTACTGAAACTCTGTCAAACATTAAAAGTTTGTCATGTGCATGAATAAAATGCTGTTTGGCATGCAGTAATGCACATCTGAAGGTGTTAGAAGAGTTTTGCATGAATTATTATGTTAGAGTCTCAAAGCTCTGAAAACAGCGTTTTTGCTCCGGACAAAGCTGGTTTGATGCAATGTTACTCAAACTCTTTCAAACATTAAAAAATTGTCAAGTGCATTAATAAAATGCTGTTTGCAATGAAATAATGCACATCTGAAGGTGTTAGAAGAGATTTGCATGAATTATTATGTTAGACTCTCAAAGCTCTGAAAACAGCGTTTCTGCTCCGGACAAATCTGGTTTGATGCAATGTTACTCAAACTCTGTCAAACATTAAAAGTTTGTCATGTGCATGAATAAAATGCTGTTTGGCATGCAGTAATGCACATCTGAAGGTGTTAGAAGAGTTTTTCATAAATTATTATGTTAGAGTCTCAAAGCTCTGAAAACAGCGTTTCTGCTCCAGACAAACCTGGTTTGATGCAATGTTACTCAAACTCTGTCAAACATTAAAAGTTTGTCATGTGCATGAATAAAATGCTGTTTGGCATGCAGTAATGCACATCTGAAGGTGTTAGAAGAGTTTTGCATGAATTATTATGTTAGAGTCTCAAAGCTCTGAAAACAGCGTTTTTGCTCCGGACAAACCTGGTTTGATGCAATGTTACTCAAACTCTTTCAAACATTAAAAAATTGTCAAGTGCATGAATAAAATGCTGTTTGCAATGAAATAATGCACATCTGAATGTGTTAGAAGAGTTTTGCATGAATTATTATGTTAGAATCTCAACGCTCTGAAAACAGCGTTTCTGCTCCGGACAAACCTGGTTTGATGCAATGTTACTGAAACTCTGTCAAACATTAAAAAATTGTCAAGTGCATGAATAAAATGCTGTTTGGCATGCAGTAATGCACATCTGAAGGTGTTAGAAGAGTTTTGCATGAATTTAATATGTTAGAGTCTCAAAGCTCTGAAAACAGCGTTTCTGCTCCGGACAAACCTGGTTTGATGCAATGTTACTGAAACTCTGTCAAACATTAAAAAATTGTCAAATGCATGAATAAAATGCTGTTTGCAATGCAGTAATGCACATCTGAAGGTGTTAGAAGACTTTTGCATGAATTATTATGTTAGAGTGTCAAAGCTCTGAAAACAGCGTTTCTGCTCCGGACAAACCTGGTTTGATGCAATGTTACTCAAACTCTGTCAAACATTAAAAGTTTGTCATGTGCATGAATAAAATGCTGTTTGGTATGCAGTAATGCACATCTGAAGGTGTTAGAAGAGTTTTGCATGAATTATTATGTTAGAGTGTCAAAGCTCTGAAAACAGCGTTTCTGCTCCGGACAAACCTGGTTTGATGCAATGTTACTCAAACTCTGTCAAACATTAAAAGTTTGTCATGTGCATGAATAAAATGCTGTTTGGCATGCAGTAATGCACATCTGAAGGTGTTAGAAGAGTTTTGCATGAATTATTATGTTAGAGTCTCAAAGCTCTGAAAACAGCGTTTTTGCTCCGGACAAACCTGGTTTGATGCAATGTTACTCAAACTCTTTCAAACATTAAAAAATTGTCAAGTGCATGAATAAAATGCTGTTTGCAATGAAGTAATGCACATCTGAAGGTGTTAGAAGAGATTTGCATGAATTATTATGTTAGAGTCTCAAAGCTCTGAAAACAGCGTTTCTGCTCCGGACAAACCTGGTTTGATGCAATGTTACTCAAACTCTGTCAAACATTAAAAGTTTGTCATGTGCATGAATAAAATGGTGTTTGGCATGCAGTAATGCACATCTGAATGTGTTAGAAGAGTTTTGCATGAATTATTATGTTAGAGTCTCAAAGCTCTGAAAACAGCGTTTCTGCTACGGACAAACCTGGTTTGATGCAATGTTACTCAAACTCTTTCAAACATTAAAAAATTGTCAAGTGCATGAATAAAATGCTGTTTGCAATGAAGTAATGCACATCTGAAGGTGTTAGAAGAGATTTGCATGAATTATTATGTTAGAGTCTCAAAGCTCTGAAAACAGCGTTTCTGCTCCGGACAAACCTGGTTTGATGCAATGTTACTCAAACTCTGTCAAACATTAAAAGTTTGTCATGTGCATGAATAAAATGCTGTTTGGCATGCAGTAATGCACATCTGAAGGTGTTAGAAGAGTTTTGCATGAATTATTATGTTAGAGTCTCAAAGCTCTGAAAACAGCGTTTCTGCTCCGGACAGACCTGGTTTGATGCAATGTTACTCAAACTCTGTCAAACATTAAAAGTTTGTCATGTGCATGAATAAAATGGTGTTTGGCATGCAGTAATGCACATCTGAATGTGTTAGAAGAGTTTTGCATGAATTATTATGTTAGAGTCTCAAAGCTCTGAAAACAGCGTTTCTGCTACGGACAAACCTGGTTTGATGCAATGTTACTGAAACTCCGTCAAACATTAAAAAATTGTCAAGTGCATTAATAAAATGCTGTTTGCAATGAAATAATGCACATCTGAAGGTGTTAGAAGAGATTTGCATGAATTATTATGTTAGACTCTCAAAGCTCTGAAAACAGCGTTTCTGCTCCGGACAAATCTGGTTTGATGCAATGTTACTCAAACTCTGTCAAACATTAAAAGTTTGTCATGTGCATGAATAAAATGCTGTTTGGCATGCAGTAATGCACATCTGAAGGTGTTAGAAGAGTTTTGCATGAATTATTATGTTAGAGTCTCAAAGCTCTGAAAACAGCGTTTCTGCTCCGGACAAACCTGGTTTAATGCAATGTTACTGAAACTCTGTCAAACATTAAAAAATTGTCAAATGCATGAATAAAATGCTGTTTGCAATGCAGTAATGCACATCTGAAGGTGTTAGAAGAGTTTTGCATGAATTATTATGTTAGAGTGTCAAAGCTCTGAAAACAGCGTTTCTGCTCCTTACAAGCCTGGTTTGATGCAATGTTACTGAAACTCTGTCAAACATTAAAAGTTTGTCATGTGCATGAATAAAATGCTGTTTGGCATGCAGTAATGCACATCTGAAGGTGTTAGAAGAGTTTTGCATGAATTATTATGTTAGAGTCTCAAAGCTCTGAAAACAGCGTTTTTGCTCCGGACAAAGCTGGTTTGATGCAATGTTACTCAAACTCTTTCAAACATTAAAAAATTGTCAAGTGCATGAATAAAATGCTGTTTGCAATGAAGTAATGCACATCTGAAGGTGTTAGAAGAGATTTGCATGAATTATTATGTTAGAATCTCAAAGCTCTGAAAACAGCGTTTCTGCTCCGGACAAACCTGGTTTGATGCAATGTTACTGAAACTCTGTCAAACATTAAAAAATTGTCAAGTGCATGAATAAAATGCTGTTTGGCATGCAGTAATGCACATCTGAAGGTGTTAGAAGAGTTTTGCATGAATTTAATATGTTAGAGTCTCAAAGCTCTGAAAACAGCGTTTCTGCTCCGGACAAACCTGCTTTGATGCAATGTTACTGAAACTCTGTCAAACATTAAAAAATTGTCAAGTGCATGAATAAAATGCTGTTTGGCATGCAGTAATGCACATCTGAAGGTGTTAGAAGAGTTTTGCATGAATTTAATATGTTAGAGTCTCAAAGCTCTGAAAACAGCGTTTCTGCTCCGGACAAACCTGGTTTGATGCAATGTTACTGAAACTCTGTCAAACATTAAAAAATTGTCAAATGCATGAATAAAATGCTGTTTGCAATGCAATAATGCACATCTGAAGGTGTTAGAAGACTTTTGCATGAATTATTATGTTAGAGTGTCAAAGCTCTGAAAACAGCGTTTCTGCTCCGGACAAACCTGGTTTGATGCAATGTTACTCAAACTCTGTCAAACATTAAAAGTTTGTCATGTGCATGAATAAAATGCTGTTTGGTATGCAGTAATGCACATCTGAAGGTGTTAGAAGAGTTTTGCATGAATTATTATGTTAGAGTGTCAAAGCTCTGAAAACAGCGTTTCTGCTCCGGACAAACCTGGTTTGATGCAATGTTACTCAAACTCTGTCAAACATTAAAAGTTTGTCATGTGCATGAATAAAATGCTGTTTGGCATGCAGTAATGCACATCTGAAGGTGTTAGAAGAGTTTTGCATGAATTATTATGTTAGAGTCTCAAAGCTCTGAAAACAGCGTTTTTGCTCCGGACAAACCTGGTTTGATGCAATGTTACTCAAACTCTTTCAAACATTAAAAAATTGTCAAGTGCATGAATAAAATGCTGTTTGCAATGAAGTAATGCACATCTGAAGGTGTTAGAAGAGATTTGCATGAATTATTATGTTAGAGTCTCAAAGCTCTGAAAACAGCGTTTCTGCTCCGGACAAACCTGGTTTGATGCAATGTTACTCAAACTCTGTCAAACATTAAAAGTTTGTCATGTGCATGAATAAAATGGTGTTTGGCATGCAGTAATGCACATCTGAATGTGTTAGAAGAGTTTTGCATGAATTATTATGTTAGAGTCTCAAAGCTCTGAAAACAGCGTTTCTGCTACGGACAAACCTGGTTTGATGCAATGTTACTCAAACTCTTTCAAACATTAAAAAATTGTCAAGTGCATGAATAAAATGCTGTTTGCAATGAAGTAATGCACATCTGAAGGTGTTAGAAGAGATTTGCATGAATTATTATGTTAGAGTCTCAAAGCTCTGAAAACAGCGTTTCTGCTCCGGACAAACCTGGTTTGATGCAATGTTACTCAAACTCTGTCAAACATTAAAAGTTTGTCATGTGCATGAATAAAATGCTGTTTGGCATGCAGTAATGCACATCTGAAGGTGTTAGAAGAGTTTTGCATGAATTATTATGTTAGAGTCTCAAAGCTCTGAAAACAGCGTTTCTGCTCCGGACAGACCTGGTTTGATGCAATGTTACTCAAACTCTGTCAAACATTAAAAGTTTGTCATGTGCATGAATAAAATGGTGTTTGGCATGCAGTAATGCACATCTGAATGTGTTAGAAGAGTTTTGCATGAATTATTATGTTAGAGTCTCAAAGCTCTGAAAACAGCGTTTCTGCTACGGACAAACCTGGTTTGATGCAATGTTACTGAAACTCCGTCAAACATTAAAAAATTGTCAAGTGCATTAATAAAATGCTGTTTGCAATGAAATAATGCACATCTGAAGGTGTTAGAAGAGATTTGCATGAATTATTATGTTAGACTCTCAAAGCTCTGAAAACAGCGTTTCTGCTTCGGACAAACCTGGTTTGATGCAATGTTACTCAAACTCTGTCAAACATTAAAAGTTTGTCATGTGCATGAATAAAATGCTGTTTGGCATGCAGTAATGCACATCTGAAGGTGTTAGAAGAGTTTTGCATGAATTATTATGTTAGAGTCTCAAAGCTCTGAAAACAGCGTTTCTGCTACGGACAAACCTGGTTTGATGCAATGTTACTGAAACTCCGTCAAACATTAAAAAATTGTCAAGTGCATTAATAAAATGCTGTTTGCAATGAAATAATGCACATCTGAAGGTGTTAGAAGAGATTTGCATGAATTATTATGTTAGACTCTCAAAGCTCTGAAAACAGCGTTTCTGCTCCGGACAAACCTGGTTTGATGCAATGTTACTCAAACTCTGTCAAACATTAAAAGTTTGTCATGTGCATGAATAAAATGCTGTTTGGCATGCAGTAATGCACATCTGGAGGTGTTAGAAGAGTTTTGCATGAATTATTATGTTAGAGTCTCAAAGCTCTGAAAACAGCGTTTCTGCTCCGGAGAAACCTTGTTTGATGCAATGTTACTGAAACTCTGTCAAACATTAAAAAATTGTCAAGTGCATGAATAAAATGCTGTTTGCAATGAAGTAATGCACATCTGAAGGTGTTAGAAGAGATTTGCATGAATTATTATGTTAGAGTCTCAAAGCTCTGAAAACAACGTTTCTGCTCCGGACAAACCTGGTTTGATGCAATGTTACTCAAACTCTGTCAAACATTAAAAGTTTGTCATGTGCATGAATAAAATGCTGTTTGGCATGCAGTAATGCACATCTGAAGGTGTTAGAAGAGTTTTGCATGAATTATTATGTTAGAGTGTCAAAGCTCTGAAAACAGCGTTTCTGCTCCGGACAAACCTGGTTTGATGCAATGTTACTCAAACTCTGTCAAACATTAAAAGTTTGTCATGTGCATGAATAAAATGCTGTTTGGCATGCAGTAATGCACATCTGAAGGTGTTAGAAGAGTTTTGCATGAATTATTATGTTAGAGTCTCAAAGCTCTGAAAACAGCGTTTCTGCTCCGGACAAACCTGGTTTGATGCAATGTTACTCAAACTCTGTCAAACATTAAAAAATTGTCAAGTGCATGAATAAAATGCTGTTTGCGATGCAGTAATGCACATCTGAAGGTGTTAGAAGACTTTTGCATGAATTATTATGTTAGAGTGTCAAAGCTCTGAAAACAGCGTTTCTGCTCCGGACAAACCTGGTTTGATGCAATGTTACTCAAACTCTGTCAAACATTAAAAGTTTGTCATGTGCATGAATAAAATGCTGTTTGGCATGCAGTAATGCACATCTGAAGGTGTTAGAAGAGTTTTGCATGAATTATTATGTTAGAGTCTCAAAGCTCTGAAAACAGCGTTTTTGCTCCGGACAAACCTGGTTTGATGCAATGTTACTCAAACTCTTTCAAACATTAAAAAATTGTCAAGTGCATGAATAAAATGCTGTTTGCAATGAAGTAATGCACATCTGAAGGTGTTAGAAGAGATTTGCATGAATTATTATGTTAGAGTCTCAAAGCTCTGAAAACAGCGTTTCTGCTCCGGACAAACCTGGTTTGATGCAATGTTACTCAAACTCTGTCAAACATTAAAAGTTTGTCATGTGCATGAATAAAATGCTGTTTGGCATGCAGTAATGCACATCTGAAGGTGTTAGAAGAGTTTTGCATGAATTATTATGTTAGAGTCCCAAAGCTCTGAAAACAGCGTTTCTGCTCCGGACAGACCTGGTTTGATGCAATGTTACTCAAACTCTGTAAAACATTAAAAGTTTGTCATGTGCATGAATAAAATGGTGTTTGGCATGCAGTAATGCACATCTGAATGTGTTAGAAGAGTTTTGCATGAATTATTATGTTAGAGTCTCAAAGCTCTGAAAACAGCGTTTCTGCTCCGGACAAACCTGGTTTGATGCAATGTTACTGAAACTCTGTCAAACATTAAAAAATTGTCAAATGCATGAATAAAATGCTGTTTGCAATGCAGTAATGCACATCTGAAGGTGTTAGAAGACTTTTGCATGAATTATTATGTTAGAGTGTCAAAGCTCTGAAAACAGCGTTTCTGCTCCGGACAAACCTGGTTTGATGCAATGTTACTCAAACTCTTTCAAACATTAAAAAATTGTCAAGTGCATGAATAAAATGCTGTTTGCAATGAAGTAATGCACATCTGAAGGTGTTAGAAGAGATTTGCATGAATTATTATGTTAGAGTGTCAAAGCTCTGAAAACAGCGTTTCTGCTCCGGACAAACCTGGTTTGATGCAATGTTACTCAAACTCTGTCAAACATTAAAAGTTTGTCATGTGCATGAATAAAATGCTGTTTGGCATGCAGTAATGTACATCTGAAGGTGTTAGAAGAGTTTTGCATGAATTATTATGTTAGAGAGTCAAAGCTCTGAAAACAGCGTTTCTGCTCCGGACAAACCTGGTTTGATGCAATGTTACTCAAACTCTGTCAAACATTAAAAGTTTGTCATGTGCATGAATAAAATGCTGTTTGGCATGCAGTAATGCACATCTGAAGGTGTTAGAAGAGTTTTGCATGAATTATTATGTTAGAGTCTCAAAGCTCTGAAAACAGCGTTTCTGCTCCGGACAAACCTGGTTTGATGCAATGTTACTCAAACTCTGTCAAACATTAAAAAATTGTCAAGTGCATGAATAAAATGCTGTTTGGCATGCAGTAATGCACATCTGAAGGTGTTAGAAGAGTTTTGCATGAATTATTATGTTAGAGTCTCAAAGCTCTGAAAACAGCGTTTTTGCTCCGGACAAACCTGGTTTGATGCAATGTTACTCAAACTCTTTCAAACATTAAAAAATTGTCAAGTGCATGAATAAAATGCTGTTTGCAATGAAATAATGCACATCTGAAGGTGTTAGAAGAGTTTTGCATGAATTATTATGTTAGAATCTCAACGCTCTGAAAACAGCGTTTCTGCTCCGGACAAACCTGGTTTGATGCAATGTTACTCAAACTCTGTCAAACATTAAAAGTTTGTCATGTGCATGAATAAAATGCTGTTTGGCATGCAGTAATGCACATCTGGAGGTGTTAGAAGAGTTTTGCATGAATTATTATGTTAGAGTCTCAAAGCTCTGAAAACAGCGTTTCTGCTCCGGAGAAACCTTGTTTGATGCAATGTTACTGAAACTCTGTCAAACATTAAAAAATTGTCAAGTGCATGAATAAAATGCTGTTTGCAATGAAGTAATGCACATCTGAAGGTGTTAGAAGAGATTTGCATGAATTATTATGTTAGAGTCTCAAAGCTCTGAAAACAACGTTTCTGCTCCGGACAAACCTGGTTTGATGCAATGTTACTCAAACTCTGTCAAACATTAAAAGTTTGTCATGTGCATGAATAAAATGCTGTTTGGCATGCAGTAATGCACATCTGAAGGTGTTAGAAGAGTTTTGCATGAATTATTATGTTAGAGTGTCAAAGCTCTGAAAACAGCGTTTCTGCTCCGGACAAACCTGGTTTGATGCAATGTTACTCAAACTCTGTCAAACATTAAAAGTTTGTCATGTGCATGAATAAAATGCTGTTTGGCATGCAGTAATGCACATCTGAAGGTGTTAGAAGAGTTTTGCATGAATTATTATGTTAGAGTCTCAAAGCTCTGAAAACAGCGTTTCTGCTCCGGACAAACCTGGTTTGATGCAATGTTACTCAAACTCTGTCAAACATTAAAAAATTGTCAAGTGCATGAATAAAATGCTGTTTGCGATGCAGTAATGCACATCTGAAGGTGTTAGAAGACTTTTGCATGAATTATTATGTTAGAGTGTCAAAGCTCTGAAAACAGCGTTTCTGCTCCGGACAAACCTGGTTTGATGCAATGTTACTCAAACTCTGTCAAACATTAAAAGTTTGTCATGTGCATGAATAAAATGCTGTTTGGCATGCAGTAATGCACATCTGAAGGTGTTAGAAGAGTTTTGCATGAATTATTATGTTAGAGTCTCAAAGCTCTGAAAACAGCGTTTTTGCTCCGGACAAACCTGGTTTGATGCAATGTTACTCAAACTCTTTCAAACATTAAAAAATTGTCAAGTGCATGAATAAAATGCTGTTTGCAATGAAGTAATGCACATCTGAAGGTGTTAGAAGAGATTTGCATGAATTATTATGTTAGAGTCTCAAAGCTCTGAAAACAGCGTTTCTGCTCCGGACAAACCTGGTTTGATGCAATGTTACTCAAACTCTGTCAAACATTAAAAGTTTGTCATGTGCATGAATAAAATGCTGTTTGGCATGCAGTAATGCACATCTGAAGGTGTTAGAAGAGTTTTGCATGAATTATTATGTTAGAGTCCCAAAGCTCTGAAAACAGCGTTTCTGCTCCGGACAGACCTGGTTTGATGCAATGTTACTCAAACTCTGTCAAACATTAAAAGTTTGTCATGTGCATGAATAAAATGGTGTTTGGCATGCAGTAATGCACATCTGAATGTGTTAGAAGAGTTTTGCATGAATTATTATGTTAGAGTCTCAAAGCTCTGAAAACAGCGTTTCTGCTCCGGACAAACCTGGTTTGATGCAATGTTACTGAAACTCTGTCAAACATTAAAAAATTGTCAAATGCATGAATAAAATGCTGTTTGCAATGCAGTAATGCACATCTGAAGGTGTTAGAAGACTTTTGCATGAATTATTATGTTAGAGTGTCAAAGCTCTGAAAACAGCGTTTCTGCTCCGGACAAACCTGGTTTGATGCAATGTTACTCAAACTCTTTCAAACATTAAAAAATTGTCAAGTGCATGAATAAAATGCTGTTTGCAATGAAGTAATGCACATCTGAAGGTGTTAGAAGAGATTTGCATGAATTATTATGTTAGAGTGTCAAAGCTCTGAAAACAGCGTTTCTGCTCCGGACAAACCTGGTTTGATGCAATGTTACTCAAACTCTGTCAAACATTAAAAGTTTGTCATGTGCATGAATAAAATGCTGTTTGGCATGCAGTAATGTACATCTGAAGGTGTTAGAAGAGTTTTGCATGAATTATTATGTTAGAGAGTCAAAGCTCTGAAAACAGCGTTTCTGCTCCGGACAAACCTGGTTTGATGCAATGTTACTCAAACTCTGTCAAACATTAAAAGTTTGTCATGTGCATGAATAAAATGCTGTTTGGCATGCAGTAATGCACATCTGAAGGTGTTAGAAGAGTTTTGCATGAATTATTATGTTAGAGTCTCAAAGCTCTGAAAACAGCGTTTCTGCTCCGGACAAACCTGGTTTGATGCAATGTTACTCAAACTCTGTCAAACATTAAAAAATTGTCAAGTGCATGAATAAAATGCTGTTTGGCATGCAGTAATGCACATCTGAAGGTGTTAGAAGAGTTTTGCATGAATTATTATGTTAGAGTCTCAAAGCTCTGAAAACAGCGTTTTTGCTCCGGACAAACCTGGTTTGATGCAATGTTACTCAAACTCTTTCAAACATTAAAAAATTGTCAAGTGCATTAATAAAATGCTGTTTGCAATGAAATAATGCACATCTGAAGGTGTTAGAAGAGTTTTGCATGAATTATTATGTTAGAATCTCAACGCTCTGAAAACAGCGTTTCTGCTCCGGACAAACCTGGTTTGATGCAATGTTACTGAAACTCTGTCAAACATTAAAAAATTGTCAAGTGCATGAATAAAATGCTGTTTGGCATGCAGTAATGCACATCTGAAGGTGTTAGAAGAGTTTTGCATGAATTTAATATGTTAGAGTCTCAAAGCTCTGAAAACAGCGTTTCTGCTCCGGACAAACCTGGTTTGATGCAATGTTACTGAAACTCTGTCAAACATTAAAAAATTGTCAAATGCATGAATAAAATGCTGTTTGCAATGCAGTAATGCACATCTGAAGGTGTTAGAAGACTTTTGCATGAATTATTATGTTAGAGTGTCAAAGCTCTGAAAACAGCGTTTCTGCTCCGGACAAACCTGGTTTGATGCAATGTTACTCAAACTCTGTCAAACATTAAAAGTTTGTCATGTGCATGAATAAAATGCTGTTTGGTATACAGTAATGCACATCTGAAGGTGTTAGAAGAGTTTTGCATGAATTATTATGTTAGAGTGTCAAAGCTCTGAAAACAGCGTTTCTGCTCCGGACAAACCTGGTTTGATGCAATGTTACTCAAACTCTGTCAAACATTAAAAGTTTGTCATGTGCATGAATAAAATGCTGTTTGGCATGCAGTAATGCACATCTGAAGGTGTTAGAAGAGTTTTGCATGAATTATTATGTTAGAGTCTCAAAGCTCTGAAAACAGCGTTTTTGCTCCGGACAAACCTGGTTTGATGCAATGTTACTCAAACTCTTTCAAACATTAAAAAATTGTCAAGTGCATGAATAAAATGCTGTTTGCAATGAAGTAATGCACATCTGAAGGTGTTAGAAGAGATTTGCATGAATTATTATGTTAGAGTCTCAAAGCTCTGAAAACAGCGTTTCTGCTCCGGACAAACCTGGTTTGATGCAATGTTACTCAAACTCTGTCAAACATTAAAAGTTTGTCATGTGCATGAATAAAATGGTGTTTGGCATGCAGTAATGCACATCTGAATGTGTTAGAAGAGTTTTGCATGAATTATTATGTTAGAGTCTCAAAGCTCTGAAAACAGCGTTTCTGCTACGGACAAACCTGGTTTGATGCAATGTTACTCAAACTCTTTCAAACATTAAAAAATTGTCAAGTGCATGAATAAAATGCTGTTTGCAATGAAGTAATGCACATCTGAAGGTGTTAGAAGAGATTTGCATGAATTATTATGTTAGAGTCTCAAAGCTCTGAAAACAGCGTTTCTGCTCCGGACAAACCTGGTTTGATGCAATGTTACTCAAACTCTGTCAAACATTAAAAGTTTGTCATGTGCATGAATAAAATGCTGTTTGGCATGCAGTAATGCACATCTGAAGGTGTTAGAAGAGTTTTGCATGAATTATTATGTTAGAGTCTCAAAGCTCTGAAAACAGCGTTTCTGCTCCGGACAGACCTGGTTTGATGCAATGTTACTCAAACTCTGTCAAACATTAAAAGTTTGTCATGTGCATGAATAAAATGGTGTTTGGCATGCAGTAATGCACATCTGAATGTGTTAGAAGAGTTTTGCATGAATTATTATGTTAGAGTCTCAAAGCTCTGAAAACAGCGTTTCTGCTACGGACAAACCTGGTTTGATGCAATGTTACTGAAACTCCGTCAAACATTAAAAAATTGTCAAGTGCATTAATAAAATGCTGTTTGCAATGAAATAATGCACATCTGAAGGTGTTAGAAGAGATTTGCATGAATTATTATGTTAGACTCTCAAAGCTCTGAAAACAGCGTTTCTGCTCCGGACAAATCTGGTTTGATGCAATGTTACTCAAACTCTGTCAAACATTAAAAGTTTGTCATGTGCATGAATAAAATGCTGTTTGGCATGCAGTAATGCACATCTGAAGGTGTTAGAAGAGTTTTGCATGAATTATTATGTTAGAGTCTCAAAGCTCTGAAAACAGCGTTTCTGCTCCGGACAAACCTGGTTTAATGCAATGTTACTGAAACTCTGTCAAACATTAAAAAATTGTCAAATGCATGAATAAAATGCTGTTTGGCATGCAGTAATGCACATCTGAAGGTGTTAGAAGAGTTTTGCATAAATTATTATGTTAGAGTCTCAAAGCTCTGAAAACAGCGTTTTTGCTCCGGACAAAGCTGGTTTGATGCAATGTTACTCAAACTCTTTCAAACATTAAAAAATTGTCAAGTGCATGAATAAAATGCTGTTTGCAATGAAGTAATGCACATCTGAAGTTGTTAGAAGAGTTTTGCATGAAATATTATGTTAGAGTCTCAAAGCTCTGAAAACAGCGTTTCTGCTCCGGAGAAACCTTGTTTGATGCAATGTTACTGAAACTCTGTCAAACATTAAAAAATTGTCAAGTGCATGAATAAAATGCTGTTTGCAATGAAGTAATGCACATCTGAAGGTGTTAGAAGAGATTTGCATGAATTATTATGTTAGAGTCTCAAAGCTCTGAAAACAACGTTTCCGCTCCGGACAAACCTGGTTTGATGCAATGTTACTCAAACTCTGTCAAACATTAAAAGTTTGTCATGTGCATGAATAAAATGCTGTTTGGCATGCAGTAATGCACATCTGAAGGTGTTAGAAGAGTTTTGCATGAATTATTATGTTAGAGTGTCAAAGCTCTGAAAACAGCGTTTCTGCTCCGGACAAACCTGGTTTGATGCAATGTTACTCAAACTCTGTCAAACATTAAAAGTTTGTCATGTGCATGAATAAAATGCTGTTTGGCATGCAGTAATGCACATCTGAAGGTGTTAGAAGAGTTTTGCATGAATTATTATGTTAGAGTCTCAAAGCTCTGAAAACAGCGTTTCTGCTCCGGACAAACCTGGTTTGATGCAATGTTACTCAAACTCTGTCAAACATTAAAAAATTGTCAAGTGCATGAATAAAATGCTGTTTGCGATGCAGTAATGCACATCTGAAGGTGTTAGAAGACTTTTGCATGAATTATTATGTTAGAGTGTCAAAGCTCTGAAAACAGCGTTTCTGCTCCGGACAAACCTGGTTTGATGCAATGTTACTCAAACTCTGTCAAACATTAAAAGTTTGTCATGTGCATGAATAAAATGCTGTTTGGCATGCAGTAATGCACATCTGAAGGTGTTAGAAGAGTTTTGCATGAATTATTATGTTAGAGTCTCAAAGCTCTGAAAACAGCGTTTTTGCTCCGGACAAACCTGGTTTGATGCAATGTTACTCAAACTCTTTCAAACATTAAAAAATTGTCAAGTGCATGAATAAAATGCTGTTTGCAATGAAGTAATGCACATCTGAAGGTGTTAGAAGAGATTTGCATGAATTATTATGTTAGAGTCTCAAAGCTCTGAAAACAGCGTTTCTGCTCCGGACAAACCTGGTTTGATGCAATGTTACTCAAACTCTGTCAAACATTAAAAGTTTGTCATGTGCATGAATAAAATGCTGTTTGGCATGCAGTAATGCACATCTGAAGGTGTTAGAAGAGTTTTGCATGAATTATTATGTTAGAGTCCCAAAGCTCTGAAAACAGCGTTTCTGCTCCGGACAGACCTGGTTTGATGCAATGTTACTCAAACTCTGTCAAACATTAAAAGTTTGTCATGTGCATGAATAAAATGGTGTTTGGCATGCAGTAATGCACATCTGAATGTGTTAGAAGAGTTTTGCATGAATTATTATGTTAGAGTCTCAAAGCTCTGAAAACAGCGTTTCTGCTCCGGACAAACCTGGTTTGATGCAATGTTACTGAAACTCTGTCAAACATTAAAAAATTGTCAAATGCATGAATAAAATGCTGTTTGCAATGCAGTAATGCACATCTGAAGGTGTTAGAAGACTTTTGCATGAATTATTATGTTAGAGTGTCAAAGCTCTGAAAACAGCGTTTCTGCTCCGGACAAACCTGGTTTGATGCAATGTTACTCAAACTCTTTCAAACATTAAAAAATTGTCAAGTGCATGAATAAAATGCTGTTTGCAATGAAGTAATGCACATCTGAAGGTGTTAGAAGAGATTTGCATGAATTATTATGTTAGAGTGTCAAAGCTCTGAAAACAGCGTTTCTGCTCCGGACAAACCTGGTTTGATGCAATGTTACTCAAACTCTGTCAAACATTAAAAGTTTGTCATGTGCATGAATAAAATGCTGTTTGGCATGCAGTAATGTACATCTGAAGGTGTTAGAAGAGTTTTGCATGAATTATTATGTTAGAGAGTCAAAGCTCTGAAAACAGCGTTTCTGCTCCGGACAAACCTGGTTTGATGCAATGTTACTCAAACTCTGTCAAACATTAAAAGTTTGTCATGTGCATGAATAAAATGCTGTTTGGCATGCAGTAATGCACATCTGAAGGTGTTAGAAGAGTTTTGCATGAATTATTATGTTAGAGTCTCAAAGCTCTGAAAACAGCGTTTCTGCTCCGGACAAACCTGGTTTGATGCAATGTTACTCAAACTCTGTCAAACATTAAAAAATTGTCAAGTGCATGAATAAAATGCTGTTTGCGATGCAGTAATGCACATCTGAAGGTGTTAGAAGAGTTTTTCATAAATTATTATGTTAGAGTCTCAAAGCTCTGAAAACAGCGTTTCTGCTCCAGACAAACCTGGTTTGATGCAATGTTACTCAAACTCTGTCAAACATTAAAAGTTTGTCATGTGCATGAATAAAATGCTGTTTGGCATGCAGTAATGCACATCTGAAGGTGTTAGAAGAGTTTTGCATGAATTATTATGTTAGAGTCCCAAAGCTCTGAAAACAGCGTTTCTGCTCCGGACAGACCTGGTTTGATGCAATGTTACTCAAACTCTGTCAAACATTAAAAGTTTGTCATGTGCATGAATAAAATGGTGTTTGGCATGCAGTAATGCACATCTGAATGTGTTAGAAGAGTTTTGCATGAATTATTATGTTAGAGTCTCAAAGCTCTGAAAACAGCGTTTCTGCTCCGGACAAACCTGGTTTGATGCAATGTTACTGAAACTCTGTCAAACATTAAAAAATTGTCAAATGCATGAATAAAATGCTGTTTGCAATGCAGTAATGCACATCTGAAGGTGTTAGAAGACTTTTGCATGAATTATTATGTTAGAGTGTCAAAGCTCTGAAAACAGCGTTTCTGCTCCGGACAAACCTGGTTTGATGCAATGTTACTCAAACTCTTTCAAACATTAAAAAATTGTCAAGTGCATGAATAAAATGCTGTTTGCAATGAAGTAATGCACATCTGAAGGTGTTAGAAGAGATTTGCATGAATTATTATGTTAGAGTGTCAAAGCTCTGAAAACAGCGTTTCTGCTCCGGACAAACCTGGTTTGATGCAATGTTACTCAAACTCTGTCAAACATTAAAAGTTTGTCATGTGCATGAATAAAATGCTGTTTGGCATGCAGTAATGTACATCTGAAGGTGTTAGAAGAGTTTTGCATGAATTATTATGTTAGAGAGTCAAAGCTCTGAAAACAGCGTTTCTGCTCCGGACAAACCTGGTTTGATGCAATGTTACTCAAACTCTGTCAAACATTAAAAGTTTGTCATGTGCATGAATAAAATGCTGTTTGGCATGCAGTAATGCACATCTGAAGGTGTTAGAAGAGTTTTGCATGAATTATTATGTTAGAGTCTCAAAGCTCTGAAAACAGCGTTTCTGCTCCGGACAAACCTGGTTTGATGCAATGTTACTCAAACTCTGTCAAACATTAAAAAATTGTCAAGTGCATGAATAAAATGCTGTTTGGCATGCAGTAATGCACATCTGAAGGTGTTAGAAGAGTTTTGCATGAATTATTATGTTAGAGTCTCAAAGCTCTGAAAACAGCGTTTTTGCTCCGGACAAACCTGGTTTGATGCAATGTTACTCAAACTCTTTCAAACATTAAAAAATTGTCAAGTGCATGAATAAAATGCTGTTTGCAATGAAATAATGCACATCTGAAGGTGTTAGAAGAGTTTTGCATGAATTATTATGTTAGAATCTCAACGCTCTGAAAACAGCGTTTCTGCTCCGGACAAACCTGGTTTGATGCAATGTTACTGAAACTCTGTCAAACATTAAAAAATTGTCAAGTGCATGAATAAAATGCTGTTTGGCATGCAGTAATGCACATCTGAAGGTGTTAGAAGAGTTTTGCATGAATTTAATATGTTAGAGTCTCAAAGCTCTGAAAACAGCGTTTCTGCTCCGGACAAACCTGGTTTGATGCAATGTTACTGAAACTCTGTCAAACATTAAAAAATTGTCAAATGCATGAATAAAATGCTGTTTGCAATGCAGTAATGCACATCTGAAGGTGTTAGAAGACTTTTGCATGAATTATTATGTTAGAGTGTCAAAGCTCTGAAAACAGCGTTTCTGCTCCGGACAAACCTGGTTTGATGCAATGTTACTCAAACTCTGTCAAACATTAAAAGTTTGTCATGTGCATGAATAAAATGCTGTTTGGTATACAGTAATGCACATCTGAAGGTGTTAGAAGAGTTTTGCATGAATTATTATGTTAGAGTGTCAAAGCTCTGAAAACAGCGTTTCTGCTCCGGACAAACCTGGTTTGATGCAATGTTACTCAAACTCTGTCAAACATTAAAAGTTTGTCATGTGCATGAATAAAATGCTGTTTGGCATGCAGTAATGCACATCTGAAGGTGTTAGAAGAGTTTTGCATGAATTATTATGTTAGAGTCTCAAAGCTCTGAAAACAGCGTTTTTGCTCCGGACAAACCTGGTTTGATGCAATGTTACTCAAACTCTTTCAAACATTAAAAAATTGTCAAGTGCATGAATAAAATGCTGTTTGCAATGAAGTAATGCACATCTGAAGGTGTTAGAAGAGATTTGCATGAATTATTATGTTAGAGTCTCAAAGCTCTGAAAACAGCGTTTCTGCTCCGGACAAACCTGGTTTGATGCAATGTTACTCAAACTCTGTCAAACATTAAAAGTTTGTCATGTGCATGAATAAAATGGTGTTTGGCATGCAGTAATGCACATCTGAATGTGTTAGAAGAGTTTTGCATGAATTATTATGTTAGAGTCTCAAAGCTCTGAAAACAGCGTTTCTGCTACGGACAAACCTGGTTTGATGCAATGTTACTCAAACTCTTTCAAACATTAAAAAATTGTCAAGTGCATGAATAAAATGCTGTTTGCAATGAAGTAATGCACATCTGAAGGTGTTAGAAGAGATTTGCATGAATTATTATGTTAGAGTCTCAAAGCTCTGAAAACAGCGTTTCTGCTCCGGACAAACCTGGTTTGATGCAATGTTACTCAAACTCTGTCAAACATTAAAAGTTTGTCATGTGCATGAATAAAATGCTGTTTGGCATGCAGTAATGCACATCTGAAGGTGTTAGAAGAGTTTTGCATGAATTATTATGTTAGAGTCTCAAAGCTCTGAAAACAGCGTTTCTGCTCCGGACAGACCTGGTTTGATGCAATGTTACTCAAACTCTGTCAAACATTAAAAGTTTGTCATGTGCATGAATAAAATGGTGTTTGGCATGCAGTAATGCACATCTGAATGTGTTAGAAGAGTTTTGCATGAATTATTATGTTAGAGTCTCAAAGCTCTGAAAACAGCGTTTCTGCTACGGACAAACCTGGTTTGATGCAATGTTACTGAAACTCCGTCAAACATTAAAAAATTGTCAAGTGCATTAATAAAATGCTGTTTGCAATGCAATAATGCACATCTGAAGGTGTTAGAAGAGATTTGCATGAATTATTATGTTAGACTCTCAAAGCTCTGAAAACAGCGTTTCTGCTCCGGACAAATCTGGTTTGATGCAATGTTACTCAAACTCTGTCAAACATTAAAAGTTTGTCATGTGCATGAATAAAATGCTGTTTGGCATGCAGTAATGCACATCTGAAGGTGTTAGAAGAGTTTTGCATGAATTATTATGTTAGAGTCTCAAAGCTCTGAAAACAGCGTTTCTGCTCCGGACAAACCTGGTTTAATGCAATGTTACTGAAACTCTGTCAAACATTAAAAAATTGTCAAATGCATGAATAAAATGCTGTTTGGCATGCAGTAATGCACATCTGAAGGTGTTAGAAGAGTTTTGCATGAATTATTATGTTAGAGTCTCAAAGCTCTGAAAACAGCGTTTTTGCTCCGGACAAAGCTGGTTTGATGCAATGTTACTCAAACTCTTTCAAACATTAAAAAATTGTCAAGTGCATGAATAAAATGCTGTTTGCAATGAAGTAATGCACATCTGAAGTTGTTAGAAGAGTTTTGCATGAAATATTATGTTAGAGTCTCAAAGCTCTGAAAACAGCGTTTCTGCTCCGGAGAAACCTTGTTTGATGCAATGTTACTGAAACTCTGTCAAACATTAAAAAATTGTCAAGTGCATGAATAAAATGCTGTTTGCAATGAAGTAATGCACATCTGAAGGTGTTAGAAGAGATTTGCATGAATTATTATGTTAGAGTCTCAAAGCTCTGAAAACAACGTTTCCGCTCCGGACAAACCTGGTTTGATGCAATGTTACTCAAACTCTGTCAAACATTAAAAGTTTGTCATGTGCATGAATAAAATGCTGTTTGGCATGCAGTAATGCACATCTGAAGGTGTTAGAAGAGTTTTGCATGAATTATTATGTTAGAGTGTCAAAGCTCTGAAAACAGCGTTTCTGCTCCGGACAAACCTGGTTTGATGCAATGTTACTCAAACTCTGTCAAACATTAAAAGTTTGTCATGTGCATGAATAAAATGCTGTTTGGCATGCAGTAATGCACATCTGAAGGTGTTAGAAGAGTTTTGCATGAATTATTATGTTAGAGTCTCAAAGCTCTGAAAACAGCGTTTCTGCTCCGGACAAACCTGGTTTGATGCAATGTTACTCAAACTCTGTCAAACATTAAAAAATTGTCAAGTGCATGAATAAAATGCTGTTTGCGATGCAGTAATGCACATCTGAAGGTGTTAGAAGACTTTTGCATGAATTATTATGTTAGAGTGTCAAAGCTCTGAAAACAGCGTTTCTGCTCCGGACAAACCTGGTTTGATGCAATGTTACTCAAACTCTGTCAAACATTAAAAGTTTGTCATGTGCATGAATAAAATGCTGTTTGGCATGCAGTAATGCACATCTGAAGGTGTTAGAAGAGTTTTGCATGAATTATTATGTTAGAGTCTCAAAGCTCTGAAAACAGCGTTTTTGCTCCGGACAAACCTGGTTTGATGCAATGTTACTCAAACTCTTTCAAACATTAAAAAATTGTCAAGTGCATGAATAAAATGCTGTTTGCAATGAAGTAATGCACATCTGAAGGTGTTAGAAGAGATTTGCATGAATTATTATGTTAGAGTCTCAAAGCTCTGAAAACAGCGTTTCTGCTCCGGACAAACCTGGTTTGATGCAATGTTACTCAAACTCTGTCAAACATTAAAAGTTTGTCATGTGCATGAATAAAATGCTGTTTGGCATGCAGTAATGCACATCTGAAGGTGTTAGAAGAGTTTTGCATGAATTATTATGTTAGAGTCCCAAAGCTCTGAAAACAGCGTTTCTGCTCCGGACAGACCTGGTTTGATGCAATGTTACTCAAACTCTGTCAAACATTAAAAGTTTGTCATGTGCATGAATAAAATGGTGTTTGGCATGCAGTAATGCACATCTGAATGTGTTAGAAGAGTTTTGCATGAATTATTATGTTAGAGTCTCAAAGCTCTGAAAACAGCGTTTCTGCTCCGGACAAACCTGGTTTGATGCAATGTTACTGAAACTCTGTCAAACATTAAAAAATTGTCAAATGCATGAATAAAATGCTGTTTGCAATGCAGTAATGCACATCTGAAGGTGTTAGAAGACTTTTGCATGAATTATTATGTTAGAGTGTCAAAGCTCTGAAAACAGCGTTTCTGCTCCGGACAAACCTGGTTTGATGCAATGTTACTCAAACTCTTTCAAACATTAAAAAATTGTCAAGTGCATGAATAAAATGCTGTTTGCAATGAAGTAATGCACATCTGAAGGTGTTAGAAGAGATTTGCATGAATTATTATGTTAGAGTGTCAAAGCTCTGAAAACAGCGTTTCTGCTCCGGACAAACCTGGTTTGATGCAATGTTACTCAAACTCTGTCAAACATTAAAAGTTTGTCATGTGCATGAATAAAATGCTGTTTGGCATGCAGTAATGTACATCTGAAGGTGTTAGAAGAGTTTTGCATGAATTATTATGTTAGAGAGTCAAAGCTCTGAAAACAGCGTTTCTGCTCCGGACAAACCTGGTTTGATGCAATGTTACTCAAACTCTGTCAAACATTAAAAGTTTGTCATGTGCATGAATAAAATGCTGTTTGGCATGCAGTAATGCACATCTGAAGGTGTTAGAAGAGTTTTGCATGAATTATTATGTTAGAGTCTCAAAGCTCTGAAAACAGCGTTTCTGCTCCGGACAAACCTGGTTTGATGCAATGTTACTCAAACTCTGTCAAACATTAAAAAATTGTCAAGTGCATGAATAAAATGCTGTTTGCGATGCAGTAATGCACATCTGAAGGTGTTAGAAGAGTTTTTCATAAATTATTATGTTAGAGTCTCAAAGCTCTGAAAACAGCGTTTCTGCTCCAGACAAACCTGGTTTGATGCAATGTTACTCAAACTCTGTCAAACATTAAAAGTTTGTCATGTGCATGAATAAAATGCTGTTTGGCATGCAGTAATGCACATCTGAAGGTGTTAGAAGAGTTTTGCATGAATTATTATGTTAGAGTCTCAAAGCTCTGAAAACAGCGTTTTTGCTCCGGACAAACCTGGTTTGATGCAATGTTACTCAAACTCTTTCAAACATTAAAAAATTGTCAAGTGCATGAATAAAATGCTGTTTGCAATGAAATAATGCACATCTGAAGGTGTTAGAAGAGTTTTGCATGAATTATTATGTTAGAATCTCAACGCTCTGAAAACAGCGTTTCTGCTCCGGACAAACCTGGTTTGATGCAATGTTACTGAAACTCTGTCAAACATTAAAAAATTGTCAAGTGCATGAATAAAATGCTGTTTGGCATGCAGTAATGCACATCTGAAGGTGTTAGAAGAGTTTTGCATGAATTTAATATGTTAGAGTCTCAAAGCTCTGAAAACAGCGTTTCTGCTCCGGACAAACCTGGTTTGATGCAATGTTACTGAAACTCTGTCAAACATTAAAAAATTGTCAAATGCATGAATAAAATGCTGTTTGCAATGCAGTAATGCACATCTGAAGGTGTTAGAAGACTTTTGCATGAATTATTATGTTAGAGTGTCAAAGCTCTGAAAACAGCGTTTCTGCTCCGGACAAACCTGGTTTGATGCAATGTTACTCAAACTCTGTCAAACATTAAAAGTTTGTCATGTGCATGAATAAAATGCTGTTTGGTATACAGTAATGCACATCTGAAGGTGTTAGAAGAGTTTTGCATGAATTATTATGTTAGAGTGTCAAAGCTCTGAAAACAGCGTTTCTGCTCCGGACAAACCTGGTTTGATGCAATGTTACTCAAACTCTGTCAAACATTAAAAGTTTGTCATGTGCATGAATAAAATGCTGTTTGGCATGCAGTAATGCACATCTGAAGGTGTTAGAAGAGTTTTGCATGAATTATTATGTTAGAGTCTCAAAGCTCTGAAAACAGCGTTTTTGCTCCGGACAAACCTGGTTTGATGCAATGTTACTCAAACTCTTTCAAACATTAAAAAATTGTCAAGTGCATGAATAAAATGCTGTTTGCAATGAAGTAATGCACATCTGAAGGTGTTAGAAGAGATTTGCATGAATTATTATGTTAGAGTCTCAAAGCTCTGAAAACAGCGTTTCTGCTCCGGACAAACCTGGTTTGATGCAATGTTACTCAAACTCTGTCAAACATTAAAAGTTTGTCATGTGCATGAATAAAATGGTGTTTGGCATGCAGTAATGCACATCTGAATGTGTTAGAAGAGTTTTGCATGAATTATTATGTTAGAGTCTCAAAGCTCTGAAAACAGCGTTTCTGCTACGGACAAACCTGGTTTGATGCAATGTTACTCAAACTCTTTCAAACATTAAAAAATTGTCAAGTGCATGAATAAAATGCTGTTTGCAATGAAGTAATGCACATCTGAAGGTGTTAGAAGAGATTTGCATGAATTATTATGTTAGAGTCTCAAAGCTCTGAAAACAGCGTTTCTGCTCCGGACAAACCTGGTTTGATGCAATGTTACTCAAACTCTGTCAAACATTAAAAGTTTGTCATGTGCATGAATAAAATGCTGTTTGGCATGCAGTAATGCACATCTGAAGGTGTTAGAAGAGTTTTGCATGAATTATTATGTTAGAGTCTCAAAGCTCTGAAAACAGCGTTTCTGCTCCGGACAGACCTGGTTTGATGCAATGTTACTCAAACTCTGTCAAACATTAAAAGTTTGTCATGTGCATGAATAAAATGGTGTTTGGCATGCAGTAATGCACATCTGAATGTGTTAGAAGAGTTTTGCATGAATTATTATGTTAGAGTCTCAAAGCTCTGAAAACAGCGTTTCTGCTACGGACAAACCTGGTTTGATGCAATGTTACTGAAACTCCGTCAAACATTAAAAAATTGTCAAGTGCATTAATAAAATGCTGTTTGCAATGAAATAATGCACATCTGAAGGTGTTAGAAGAGATTTGCATGAATTATTATGTTAGACTCTCAAAGCTCTGAAAACAGCGTTTCTGCTCCGGACAAATCTGGTTTGATGCAATGTTACTCAAACTCTGTCAAACATTAAAAGTTTGTCATGTGCATGAATAAAATGCTGTTTGGCATGCAGTAATGCACATCTGAAGGTGTTAGAAGAGTTTTGCATGAATTATTATGTTAGAGTCTCAAAGCTCTGAAAACAGTGTTTCTGCTCCGGACAAACCTGGTTTAATGCAATGTTACTGAAACTCTGTCAAACATTAAAAAATTGTCAAATGCATGAATAAAATGCTGTTTGCAATGCAGTAATGCACATCTGAAGGTGTTAGAAGAGTTTTGCATGAATTATTATGTTAGAGTGTCAAAGCTCTGAAAACAGCGTTTCTGCTCCTTACAAGCCTGGTTTGATGCAATGTTACTCAAACTCTGTCAAACATTAAAAGTTTGTCATGTGCATGAATAAAATGCTGTTTGGCATGCAGTAATGCACATCTGAAGGTGTTAGAAGAGTTTTGCATGAATTATTATGTTAGAGTCTCAAAGCTCTGAAAACAGCGTTTTTGCTCCGGACAAAGCTGGTTTGATGCAATGTTACTCAAACTCTTTCAAACATTAAAAAATTGTCAAGTGCATGAATAAAATGCTGTTTGCAATGAAGTAATGCACATCTGAAGGTGTTAGAAGAGTTTTGCATGAAATATTATGTTAGAGTCTCAAAGCTCTGAAAACAGCGTTTCTGCTCCGGAGAAACCTTGTTTGATGCAATGTTACTGAAACTCTGTCAAACATTAAAAAATTGTCAAGTGCATGAATAAAATGCTGTTTGCAATGAAGTAATGCACATCTGAAGGTGTTAGAAGAGATTTGCATGAATTATTATGTTAGAGTCTCAAAGCTCTGAAAACAACGTTTCTGCTCCGGACAAACCTGGTTTGATGCAATGTTACTCAAACTCTGTCAAACATTAAAAGTTTGTCATGTGCATGAATAAAATGCTGTTTGGCATGCAGTAATGCACATCTGAAGGTGTTAGAAGAGTTTTGCATGAATTATTATGTTAGAGTGTCAAAGCTCTGAAAACAGCGTTTCTGCTCCGGACAAACCTGGTTTGATGCAATGTTACTCAAACTCTGTCAAACATTAAAAGTTTGTCATGTGCATGAATAAAATGCTGTTTGGCATGCAGTAATGCACATCTGAAGGTGTTAGAAGAGTTTTGCATGAATTATTATGTTAGAGTCTCAAAGCTCTGAAAACAGCGTTTCTGCTCCGGACAAACCTGGTTTGATGCAATGTTACTCAAACTCTGTCAAACATTAAAAAATTGTCAAGTGCATGAATAAAATGCTGTTTGCGATGCAGTAATGCACATCTGAAGGTGTTAGAAGACTTTTGCATGAATTATTATGTTAGAGTGTCAAAGCTCTGAAAACAGCGTTTCTGCTCCGGACAAACCTGGTTTGATGCAATGTTACTCAAACTCTGTCAAACATTAAAAGTTTGTCATGTGCATGAATAAAATGCTGTTTGGCATGCAGTAATGCACATCTGAAGGTGTTAGAAGAGTTTTGCATGAATTATTATGTTAGAGTCTCAAAGCTCTGAAAACAGCGTTTTTGCTCCGGACAAACCTGGTTTGATGCAATGTTACTCAAACTCTTTCAAACATTAAAAAATTGTCAAGTGCATGAATAAAATGCTGTTTGCAATGAAGTAATGCACATCTGAAGGTGTTAGAAGAGATTTGCATGAATTATTATGTTAGAGTCTCAAAGCTCTGAAAACAGCGTTTCTGCTCCGGACAGACCTGGTTTGATGCAATGTTACTCAAACTCTGTCAAACATTAAAAGTTTGTCATGTGCATGAATAAAATGGTGTTTGGCATGCAGTAATGCACATCTGAATGTGTTAGAAGAGTTTTGCATGAATTATTATGTTAGAGTCTCAAAGCTCTGAAAACAGCGTTTCTGCTCCGGACAAACCTGGTTTGATGCAATGTTACTGAAACTCTGTCAAACATTAAAAAATTGTCAAATGCATGAATAAAATGCTGTTTGCAATGCAGTAATGCACATCTGAAGGTGTTAGAAGACTTTTGCATGAATTATTATGTTAGAGTGTCAAAGCTCTGAAAACAGCGTTTCTGCTCCGGACAAACCTGGTTTGATGCAATGTTACTCAAACTCTTTCAAACATTAAAAAATTGTCAAGTGCATGAATAAAATGCTGTTTGCAATGAAGTAATGCACATCTGAAGGTGTTAGAAGAGATTTGCATGAATTATTATGTTAGAGTGTCAAAGCTCTGAAAACAGCGTTTCTGCTCCGGACAAACCTGGTTTGATGCAATGTTACTCAAACTCTGTCAAACATTAAAAGTTTGTCATGTGCATGAATAAAATGCTGTTTGGCATGCAGTAATGTACATCTGAAGGTGTTAGAAGAGTTTTGCATGAATTATTATGTTAGAGAGTCAAAGCTCTGAAAACAGCGTTTCTGCTCCGGACAAACCTGGTTTGATGCAATGTTACTCAAACTCTGTCAAACATTAAAAGTTTGTCATGTGCATGAATAAAATGCTGTTTGGCATGCAGTAATGCACATCTGAAGGTGTTAGAAGAGTTTTGCATGAATTATTATGTTAGAGTCTCAAAGCTCTGAAAACAGCGTTTCTGCTCCGGACAAACCTGGTTTGATGCAATGTTACTCAAACTCTGTCAAACATTAAAAAATTGTCAAGTGCATGAATAAAATGCTGTTTGCGATGCAGTAATGCACATCTGAAGGTGTTAGAAGAGTTTTTCATAAATTATTATGTTAGAGTCTCAAAGCTCTGAAAACAGCGTTTCTGCTCCAGACAAACCTGGTTTGATGCAATGTTACTCAAACTCTGTCAAACATTAAAAGTTTGTCATGTGCATGAATAAAATGCTGTTTGGCATGCAGTAATGCACATCTGAAGGTGTTAGAAGAGTTTTGCATGAATTATTATGTTAGAGTCTCAAAGCTCTGAAAACAGCGTTTTTGCTCCGGACAAACCTGGTTTGATGCAATGTTACTCAAACTCTTTCAAACATTAAAAAATTGTCAAGTGCATGAATAAAATGCTGTTTGCAATGAAATAATGCACATCTGAAGGTGTTAGAAGAGTTTTGCATGAATTATTATGTTAGAATCTCAACGCTCTGAAAACAGCGTTTCTGCTCCGGACAAACCTGGTTTGATGCAATGTTACTGAAACTCTGTCAAACATTAAAAAATTGTCAAGTGCATGAATAAAATGCTGTTTGGCATGCAGTAATGCACATCTGAAGGTGTTAGAAGAGTTTTGCATGAATTTAATATGTTAGAGTCTCAAAGCTCTGAAAACAGCGTTTCTGCTCCGGACAAACCTGGTTTGATGCAATGTTACTGAAACTCTGTCAAACATTAAAAAATTGTCAAATGCATGAATAAAATGCTGTTTGCAATGCAGTAATGCACATCTGAAGGTGTTAGAAGACTTTTGCATGAATTATTATGTTAGAGTGTCAAAGCTCTGAAAACAGCGTTTCTGCTCCGGACAAACCTGGTTTGATGCAATGTTACTCAAACTCTGTCAAACATTAAAAGTTTGTCATGTGCATGAATAAAATGCTGTTTGGTATACAGTAATGCACATCTGAAGGTGTTAGAAGAGTTTTGCATGAATTATTATGTTAGAGTGTCAAAGCTCTGAAAACAGCGTTTCTGCTCCGGACAAACCTGGTTTGATGCAATGTTACTCAAACTCTGTCAAACATTAAAAGTTTGTCATGTGCATGAATAAAATGCTGTTTGGCATGCAGTAATGCACATCTGAAGGTGTTAGAAGAGTTTTGCATGAATTATTATGTTAGAGTCTCAAAGCTCTGAAAACAGCGTTTTTGCTCCGGACAAACCTGGTTTGATGCAATGTTACTCAAACTCTTTCAAACATTAAAAAATTGTCAAGTGCATGAATAAAATGCTGTTTGCAATGAAGTAATGCACATCTGAAGGTGTTAGAAGAGATTTGCATGAATTATTATGTTAGAGTCTCAAAGCTCTGAAAACAGCGTTTCTGCTCCGGACAAACCTGGTTTGATGCAATGTTACTCAAACTCTGTCAAACATTAAAAGTTTGTCATGTGCATGAATAAAATGATGTTTGGCATGCAGTAATGCACATCTGAATGTGTTAGAAGAGTTTTGCATGAATTATTATGTTAGAGTCTCAAAGCTCTGAAAACAGCGTTTCTGCTACGGACAAACCTGGTTTGATGCAATGTTACTCAAACTCTTTCAAACATTAAAAAATTGTCAAGTGCATGAATAAAATGCTGTTTGCAATGAAGTAATGCACATCTGAAGGTGTTAGAAGAGATTTGCATGAATTATTATGTTAGAGTCTCAAAGCTCTGAAAACAGCGTTTCTGCTCCGGACAAACCTGGTTTGATGCAATGTTACTCAAACTCTGTCAAACATTAAAAGTTTGTCATGTGCATGAATAAAATGCTGTTTGGCATGCAGTAATGCACATCTGAAGGTGTTAGAAGAGTTTTGCATGAATTATTATGTTAGAGTCTCAAAGCTCTGAAAACAGCGTTTCTGCTCCGGACAGACCTGGTTTGATGCAATGTTACTCAAACTCTGTCAAACATTAAAAGTTTGTCATGTGCATGAATAAAATGGTGTTTGGCATGCAGTAATGCACATCTGAATGTGTTAGAAGAGTTTTGCATGAATTATTATGTTAGAGTCTCAAAGCTCTGAAAACAGCGTTTCTGCTACGGACAAACCTGGTTTGATGCAATGTTACTGAAACTCCGTCAAACATTAAAAAATTGTCAAGTGCATTAATAAAATGCTGTTTGCAATGAAATAATGCACATCTGAAGGTGTTAGAAGACTTTTGCATGAATTATTATGTTAGAGTGTCAAAGCTCTGAAAACAGCGTTTCTGCTCCGGACAAACCTGGTTTGATGCAATGTTACTCAAACTCTGTCAAACATTAAAAGTTTGTCATGTGCATGAATAAAATGCTGTTTGGTATACAGTAATGCACATCTGAAGGTGTTAGAAGAGTTTTGCATGAATTATTATGTTAGAGTGTCAAAGCTCTGAAAACAGCGTTTCTGCTCCGGACAAACCTGGTTTGATGCAATGTTACTCAAACTCTGTCAAACATTAAAAGTTTGTCATGTGCATGAATAAAATGCTGTTTGGCATGCAGTAATGCACATCTGAAGGTGTTAGAAGAGTTTTGCATGAATTATTATGTTAGAGTCTCAAAGCTCTGAAAACAGCGTTTTTGCTCCGGACAAACCTGGTTTGATGCAATGTTACTCAAACTCTTTCAAACATTAAAAAATTGTCAAGTGCATGAATAAAATGCTGTTTGCAATGAAGTAATGCACATCTGAAGGTGTTAGAAGAGATTTGCATGAATTATTATGTTAGAGTCTCAAAGCTCTGAAAACAGCGTTTCTGCTCCGGACAAACCTGGTTTGATGCAATGTTACTCAAACTCTGTCAAACATTAAAAGTTTGTCATGTGCATGAATAAAATGATGTTTGGCATGCAGTAATGCACATCTGAATGTGTTAGAAGAGTTTTGCATGAATTATTATGTTAGAGTCTCAAAGCTCTGAAAACAGCGTTTCTGCTCCGGACAAACCTGGTTTAATGCAATGTTACTGAAACTCTGTCAAACATTAAAAAATTGTCAAATGCATGAATAAAATGCTGTTTGGCATGCAGTAATGCACATCTGAAGGTGTTAGAAGAGTTTTGCATGAATTATTATGTTAGAGTCTCAAAGCTCTGAAAACAGCGTTTTTGCTCCGGACAAAGCTGGTTTGATGCAATGTTACTCAAACTCTTTCAAACATTAAAAAATTGTCAAGTGCATGAATAAAATGCTGTTTGCAATGAAGTAATGCACATCTGAAGTTGTTAGAAGAGTTTTGCATGAAATATTATGTTAGAGTCTCAAAGCTCTGAAAACAGCGTTTCTGCTCCGGAGAAACCTTGTTTGATGCAATGTTACTGAAACTCTGTCAAACATTAAAAAATTGTCAAGTGCATGAATAAAATGCTGTTTGCAATGAAGTAATGCACATCTGAAGGTGTTAGAAGAGATTTGCATGAATTATTATGTTAGAGTCTCAAAGCTCTGAAAACAACGTTTCTGCTCCGGACAAACCTGGTTTGATGCAATGTTACTCAAACTCTGTCAAACATTAAAAGTTTGTCATGTGCATGAATAAAATGCTGTTTGGCATGCAGTAATGCACATCTGAAGGTGTTAGAAGAGTTTTGCATGAATTATTATGTTAGAGTGTCAAAGCTCTGAAAACAGCGTTTCTGCTCCGGACAAACCTGGTTTGATGCAATGTTACTCAAACTCTGTCAAACATTAAAAGTTTGTCATGTGCATGAATAAAATGCTGTTTGGCATGCAGTAATGCACATCTGAAGGTGTTAGAAGAGTTTTGCATGAATTATTATGTTAGAGTCTCAAAGCTCTGAAAACAGCGTTTCTGCTCCGGACAAACCTGGTTTGATGCAATGTTACTCAAACTCTGTCAAACATTAAAAAATTGTCAAGTGCATGAATAAAATGCTGTTTGCGATGCAGTAATGCACATCTGAAGGTGTTAGAAGACTTTTGCATGAATTATTATGTTAGAGTGTCAAAGCTCTGAAAACAGCGTTTCTGCTCCGGACAAACCTGGTTTGATGCAATGTTACTCAAACTCTGTCAAACATTAAAAGTTTGTCATGTGCATGAATAAAATGCTGTTTGGCATGCAGTAATGCACATCTGAAGGTGTTAGAAGAGTTTTGCATGAATTATTATGTTAGAGTCTCAAAGCTCTGAAAACAGCGTTTTTGCTCCGGACAAACCTGGTTTGATGCAATGTTACTCAAACTCTTTCAAACATTAAAAAATTGTCAAGTGCATGAATAAAATGCTGTTTGCAATGAAGTAATGCACATCTGAAGGTGTTAGAAGAGATTTGCATGAATTATTATGTTAGAGTCTCAAAGCTCTGAAAACAGCGTTTCTGCTCCGGACAAACCTGGTTTGATGCAATGTTACTCAAACTCTGTCAAACATTAAAAGTTTGTCATGTGCATGAATAAAATGCTGTTTGGCATGCAGTAATGCACATCTGAAGGTGTTAGAAGAGTTTTGCATGAATTATTATGTTAGAGTCCCAAAGCTCTGAAAACAGCGTTTCTGCTCCGGACAGACCTGGTTTGATGCAATGTTACTCAAACTCTGTCAAACATTAAAAGTTTGTCATGTGCATGAATAAAATGGTGTTTGGCATGCAGTAATGCACATCTGAATGTGTTAGAAGAGTTTTGCATGAATTATTATGTTAGAGTCTCAAAGCTCTGAAAACAGCGTTTCTGCTCCGGACAAACCTGGTTTGATGCAATGTTACTGAAACTCTGTCAAACATTAAAAAATTGTCAAATGCATGAATAAAATGCTGTTTGCAATGCAGTAATGCACATCTGAAGGTGTTAGAAGACTTTTGCATGAATTATTATGTTAGAGTGTCAAAGCTCTGAAAACAGCGTTTCTGCTCCGGACAAACCTGGTTTGATGCAATGTTACTCAAACTCTTTCAAACATTAAAAAATTGTCAAGTGCATGAATAAAATGCTGTTTGCAATGAAGTAATGCACATCTGAAGGTGTTAGAAGAGATTTGCATGAATTATTATGTTAGAGTGTCAAAGCTCTGAAAACAGCGTTTCTGCTCCGGACAAACCTGGTTTGATGCAATGTTACTCAAACTCTGTCAAACATTAAAAGTTTGTCATGTGCATGAATAAAATGCTGTTTGGCATGCAGTAATGTACATCTGAAGGTGTTAGAAGAGTTTTGCATGAATTATTATGTTAGAGAGTCAAAGCTCTGAAAACAGCGTTTCTGCTCCGGACAAACCTGGTTTGATGCAATGTTACTCAAACTCTGTCAAACATTAAAAGTTTGTCATGTGCATGAATAAAATGCTGTTTGGCATGCAGTAATGCACATCTGAAGGTGTTAGAAGAGTTTTGCATGAATTATTATGTTAGAGTCTCAAAGCTCTGAAAACAGCGTTTCTGCTCCGGACAAACCTGGTTTGATGCAATGTTACTCAAACTCTGTCAAACATTAAAAAATTGTCAAGTGCATGAATAAAATGCTGTTTGCGATGCAGTAATGCACATCTGAAGGTGTTAGAAGAGTTTTTCATAAATTATTATGTTAGAGTCTCAAAGCTCTGAAAACAGCGTTTCTGCTCCAGACAAACCTGGTTTGATGCAATGTTACTCAAACTCTGTCAAACATTAAAAGTTTGTCATGTGCATGAATAAAATGCTGTTTGGCATGCAGTAATGCACATCTGAAGGTGTTAGAAGAGTTTTGCATGAATTATTATGTTAGAGTCTCAAAGCTCTGAAAACAGCGTTTTTGCTCCGGACAAACCTGGTTTGATGCAATGTTACTCAAACTCTTTCAAACATTAAAAAATTGTCAAGTGCATGAATAAAATGCTGTTTGCAATGAAATAATGCACATCTGAAGGTGTTAGAAGAGTTTTGCATGAATTATTATGTTAGAATCTCAACGCTCTGAAAACAGCGTTTCTGCTCCGGACAAACCTGGTTTGATGCAATGTTACTGAAACTCTGTCAAACATTAAAAAATTGTCAAGTGCATGAATAAAATGCTGTTTGGCATGCAGTAATGCACATCTGAAGGTGTTAGAAGAGTTTTGCATGAATTTAATATGTTAGAGTCTCAAAGCTCTGAAAACAGCGTTTCTGCTCCGGACAAACCTGGTTTGATGCAATGTTACTGAAACTCTGTCAAACATTAAAAAATTGTCAAATGCATGAATAAAATGCTGTTTGCAATGCAGTAATGCACATCTGAAGGTGTTAGAAGACTTTTGCATGAATTATTATGTTAGAGTGTCAAAGCTCTGAAAACAGCGTTTCTGCTCCGGACAAACCTGGTTTGATGCAATGTTACTCAAACTCTGTCAAACATTAAAAGTTTGTCATGTGCATGAATAAAATGCTGTTTGGTATACAGTAATGCACATCTGAAGGTGTTAGAAGAGTTTTGCATGAATTATTATGTTAGAGTGTCAAAGCTCTGAAAACAGCGTTTCTGCTCCGGACAAACCTGGTTTGATGCAATGTTACTCAAACTCTGTCAAACATTAAAAGTTTGTCATGTGCATGAATAAAATGCTGTTTGGCATGCAGTAATGCACATCTGAAGGTGTTAGAAGAGTTTTGCATGAATTATTATGTTAGAGTCTCAAAGCTCTGAAAACAGCGTTTTTGCTCCGGACAAACCTGGTTTGATGCAATGTTACTCAAACTCTTTCAAACATTAAAAAATTGTCAAGTGCATGAATAAAATGCTGTTTGCAATGAAGTAATGCACATCTGAAGGTGTTAGAAGAGATTTGCATGAATTATTATGTTAGAGTCTCAAAGCTCTGAAAACAGCGTTTCTGCTCCGGACAAACCTGGTTTGATGCAATGTTACTCAAACTCTGTCAAACATTAAAAGTTTGTCATGTGCATGAATAAAATGGTGTTTGGCATGCAGTAATGCACATCTGAATGTGTTAGAAGAGTTTTGCATGAATTATTATGTTAGAGTCTCAAAGCTCTGAAAACAGCGTTTCTGCTACGGACAAACCTGGTTTGATGCAATGTTACTCAAACTCTTTCAAACATTAAAAAATTGTCAAGTGCATGAATAAAATGCTGTTTGCAATGAAGTAATGCACATCTGAAGGTGTTAGAAGAGATTTGCATGAATTATTATGTTAGAGTCTCAAAGCTCTGAAAACAGCGTTTCTGCTCCGGACAAACCTGGTTTGATGCAATGTTACTCAAACTCTGTCAAACATTAAAAGTTTGTCATGTGCATGAATAAAATGCTGTTTGGCATGCAGTAATGCACATCTGAAGGTGTTAGAAGAGTTTTGCATGAATTATTATGTTAGAGTCTCAAAGCTCTGAAAACAGCGTTTCTGCTCCGGACAGACCTGGTTTGATGCAATGTTACTCAAACTCTGTCAAACATTAAAAGTTTGTCATGTGCATGAATAAAATGGTGTTTGGCATGCAGTAATGCACATCTGAATGTGTTAGAAGAGTTTTGCATGAATTATTATGTTAGAGTCTCAAAGCTCTGAAAACAGCGTTTCTGCTACGGACAAACCTGGTTTGATGCAATGTTACTGAAACTCCGTCAAACATTAAAAAATTGTCAAGTGCATTAATAAAATGCTGTTTGCAATGAAATAATGCACATCTGAAGGTGTTAGAAGAGATTTGCATGAATTATTATGTTAGACTCTCAAAGCTCTGAAAACAGCGTTTCTGCTCCGGACAAATCTGGTTTGATGCAATGTTACTCAAACTCTGTCAAACATTAAAAGTTTGTCATGTGCATGAATAAAATGCTGTTTGGCATGCAGTAATGCACATCTGAAGGTGTTAGAAGAGTTTTGCATGAATTATTATGTTAGAGTCTCAAAGCTCTGAAAACAGTGTTTCTGCTCCGGACAAACCTGGTTTAATGCAATGTTACTGAAACTCTGTCAAACATTAAAAAATTGTCAAATGCATGAATAAAATGCTGTTTGCAATGCAGTAATGCACATCTGAAGGTGTTAGAAGAGTTTTGCATGAATTATTATGTTAGAGTGTCAAAGCTCTGAAAACAGCGTTTCTGCTCCTTACAAGCCTGGTTTGATGCAATGTTACTCAAACTCTGTCAAACATTAAAAGTTTGTCATGTGCATGAATAAAATGCTGTTTGGCATGCAGTAATGCACATCTGAAGGTGTTAGAAGAGTTTTGCATGAATTATTATGTTAGAGTCTCAAAGCTCTGAAAACAGCGTTTTTGCTCCGGACAAAGCTGGTTTGATGCAATGTTACTCAAACTCTTTCAAACATTAAAAAATTGTCAAGTGCATGAATAAAATGCTGTTTGCAATGAAGTAATGCACATCTGAAGGTGTTAGAAGAGTTTTGCATGAAATATTATGTTAGAGTCTCAAAGCTCTGAAAACAGCGTTTCTGCTCCGGAGAAACCTTGTTTGATGCAATGTTACTGAAACTCTGTCAAACATTAAAAAATTGTCAAGTGCATGAATAAAATGCTGTTTGCAATGAAGTAATGCACATCTGAAGGTGTTAGAAGAGATTTGCATGAATTATTATGTTAGAGTCTCAAAGCTCTGAAAACAACGTTTCTGCTCCGGACAAACCTGGTTTGATGCAATGTTACTCAAACTCTGTCAAACATTAAAAGTTTGTCATGTGCATGAATAAAATGCTGTTTGGCATGCAGTAATGCACATCTGAAGGTGTTAGAAGAGTTTTGCATGAATTATTATGTTAGAGTGTCAAAGCTCTGAAAACAGCGTTTCTGCTCCGGACAAACCTGGTTTGATGCAATGTTACTCAAACTCTGTCAAACATTAAAAGTTTGTCATGTGCATGAATAAAATGCTGTTTGGCATGCAGTAATGCACATCTGAAGGTGTTAGAAGAGTTTTGCATGAATTATTATGTTAGAGTCTCAAAGCTCTGAAAACAGCGTTTCTGCTCCGGACAAACCTGGTTTGATGCAATGTTACTCAAACTCTGTCAAACATTAAAAAATTGTCAAGTGCATGAATAAAATGCTGTTTGCGATGCAGTAATGCACATCTGAAGGTGTTAGAAGACTTTTGCATGAATTATTATGTTAGAGTGTCAAAGCTCTGAAAACAGCGTTTCTGCTCCGGACAAACCTGGTTTGATGCAATGTTACTCAAACTCTGTCAAACATTAAAAGTTTGTCATGTGCATGAATAAAATGCTGTTTGGCATGCAGTAATGCACATCTGAAGGTGTTAGAAGAGTTTTGCATGAATTATTATGTTAGAGTCTCAAAGCTCTGAAAACAGCGTTTTTGCTCCGGACAAACCTGGTTTGATGCAATGTTACTCAAACTCTTTCAAACATTAAAAAATTGTCAAGTGCATGAATAAAATGCTGTTTGCAATGAAGTAATGCACATCTGAAGGTGTTAGAAGAGATTTGCATGAATTATTATGTTAGAGTCTCAAAGCTCTGAAAACAGCGTTTCTGCTCCGGACAGACCTGGTTTGATGCAATGTTACTCAAACTCTGTCAAACATTAAAAGTTTGTCATGTGCATGAATAAAATGGTGTTTGGCATGCAGTAATGCACATCTGAATGTGTTAGAAGAGTTTTGCATGAATTATTATGTTAGAGTCTCAAAGCTCTGAAAACAGCGTTTCTGCTCCGGACAAACCTGGTTTGATGCAATGTTACTGAAACTCTGTCAAACATTAAAAAATTGTCAAATGCATGAATAAAATGCTGTTTGCAATGCAGTAATGCACATCTGAAGGTGTTAGAAGACTTTTGCATGAATTATTATGTTAGAGTGTCAAAGCTCTGAAAACAGCGTTTCTGCTCCGGACAAACCTGGTTTGATGCAATGTTACTCAAACTCTTTCAAACATTAAAAAATTGTCAAGTGCATGAATAAAATGCTGTTTGCAATGAAGTAATGCACATCTGAAGGTGTTAGAAGAGATTTGCATGAATTATTATGTTAGAGTGTCAAAGCTCTGAAAACAGCGTTTCTGCTCCGGACAAACCTGGTTTGATGCAATGTTACTCAAACTCTGTCAAACATTAAAAGTTTGTCATGTGCATGAATAAAATGCTGTTTGGCATGCAGTAATGTACATCTGAAGGTGTTAGAAGAGTTTTGCATGAATTATTATGTTAGAGAGTCAAAGCTCTGAAAACAGCGTTTCTGCTCCGGACAAACCTGGTTTGATGCAATGTTACTCAAACTCTGTCAAACATTAAAAGTTTGTCATGTGCATGAATAAAATGCTGTTTGGCATGCAGTAATGCACATCTGAAGGTGTTAGAAGAGTTTTGCATGAATTATTATGTTAGAGTCTCAAAGCTCTGAAAACAGCGTTTCTGCTCCGGACAAACCTGGTTTGATGCAATGTTACTCAAACTCTGTCAAACATTAAAAAATTGTCAAGTGCATGAATAAAATGCTGTTTGCGATGCAGTAATGCACATCTGAAGGTGTTAGAAGAGTTTTTCATAAATTATTATGTTAGAGTCTCAAAGCTCTGAAAACAGCGTTTCTGCTCCAGACAAACCTGGTTTGATGCAATGTTACTCAAACTCTGTCAAACATTAAAAGTTTGTCATGTGCATGAATAAAATGCTGTTTGGCATGCAGTAATGCACATCTGAAGGTGTTAGAAGAGTTTTGCATGAATTATTATGTTAGAGTCTCAAAGCTCTGAAAACAGCGTTTTTGCTCCGGACAAACCTGGTTTGATGCAATGTTACTCAAACTCTTTCAAACATTAAAAAATTGTCAAGTGCATGAATAAAATGCTGTTTGCAATGAAATAATGCACATCTGAAGGTGTTAGAAGAGTTTTGCATGAATTATTATGTTAGAATCTCAACGCTCTGAAAACAGCGTTTCTGCTCCGGACAAACCTGGTTTGATGCAATGTTACTGAAACTCTGTCAAACATTAAAAAATTGTCAAGTGCATGAATAAAATGCTGTTTGGCATGCAGTAATGCACATCTGAAGGTGTTAGAAGAGTTTTGCATGAATTTAATATGTTAGAGTCTCAAAGCTCTGAAAACAGCGTTTCTGCTCCGGACAAACCTGGTTTGATGCAATGTTACTGAAACTCTGTCAAACATTAAAAAATTGTCAAATGCATGAATAAAATGCTGTTTGCAATGCAGTAATGCACATCTGAAGGTGTTAGAAGACTTTTGCATGAATTATTATGTTAGAGTGTCAAAGCTCTGAAAACAGCGTTTCTGCTCCGGACAAACCTGGTTTGATGCAATGTTACTCAAACTCTGTCAAACATTAAAAGTTTGTCATGTGCATGAATAAAATGCTGTTTGGTATACAGTAATGCACATCTGAAGGTGTTAGAAGAGTTTTGCATGAATTATTATGTTAGAGTGTCAAAGCTCTGAAAACAGCGTTTCTGCTCCGGACAAACCTGGTTTGATGCAATGTTACTCAAACTCTGTCAAACATTAAAAGTTTGTCATGTGCATGAATAAAATGCTGTTTGGCATGCAGTAATGCACATCTGAAGGTGTTAGAAGAGTTTTGCATGAATTATTATGTTAGAGTCTCAAAGCTCTGAAAACAGCGTTTTTGCTCCGGACAAACCTGGTTTGATGCAATGTTACTCAAACTCTTTCAAACATTAAAAAATTGTCAAGTGCATGAATAAAATGCTGTTTGCAATGAAGTAATGCACATCTGAAGGTGTTAGAAGAGATTTGCATGAATTATTATGTTAGAGTCTCAAAGCTCTGAAAACAGCGTTTCTGCTCCGGACAAACCTGGTTTGATGCAATGTTACTCAAACTCTGTCAAACATTAAAAGTTTGTCATGTGCATGAATAAAATGATGTTTGGCATGCAGTAATGCACATCTGAATGTGTTAGAAGAGTTTTGCATGAATTATTATGTTAGAGTCTCAAAGCTCTGAAAACAGCGTTTCTGCTACGGACAAACCTGGTTTGATGCAATGTTACTCAAACTCTTTCAAACATTAAAAAATTGTCAAGTGCATGAATAAAATGCTGTTTGCAATGAAGTAATGCACATCTGAAGGTGTTAGAAGAGATTTGCATGAATTATTATGTTAGAGTCTCAAAGCTCTGAAAACAGCGTTTCTGCTCCGGACAAACCTGGTTTGATGCAATGTTACTCAAACTCTGTCAAACATTAAAAGTTTGTCATGTGCATGAATAAAATGCTGTTTGGCATGCAGTAATGCACATCTGAAGGTGTTAGAAGAGTTTTGCATGAATTATTATGTTAGAGTCTCAAAGCTCTGAAAACAGCGTTTCTGCTCCGGACAGACCTGGTTTGATGCAATGTTACTCAAACTCTGTCAAACATTAAAAGTTTGTCATGTGCATGAATAAAATGGTGTTTGGCATGCAGTAATGCACATCTGAATGTGTTAGAAGAGTTTTGCATGAATTATTATGTTAGAGTCTCAAAGCTCTGAAAACAGCGTTTCTGCTACGGACAAACCTGGTTTGATGCAATGTTACTGAAACTCCGTCAAACATTAAAAAATTGTCAAGTGCATTAATAAAATGCTGTTTGCAATGAAATAATGCACATCTGAAGGTGTTAGAAGACTTTTGCATGAATTATTATGTTAGAGTGTCAAAGCTCTGAAAACAGCGTTTCTGCTCCGGACAAACCTGGTTTGATGCAATGTTACTCAAACTCTGTCAAACATTAAAAGTTTGTCATGTGCATGAATAAAATGCTGTTTGGTATACAGTAATGCACATCTGAAGGTGTTAGAAGAGTTTTGCATGAATTATTATGTTAGAGTGTCAAAGCTCTGAAAACAGCGTTTCTGCTCCGGACAAACCTGGTTTGATGCAATGTTACTCAAACTCTGTCAAACATTAAAAGTTTGTCATGTGCATGAATAAAATGCTGTTTGGCATGCAGTAATGCACATCTGAAGGTGTTAGAAGAGTTTTGCATGAATTATTATGTTAGAGTCTCAAAGCTCTGAAAACAGCGTTTTTGCTCCGGACAAACCTGGTTTGATGCAATGTTACTCAAACTCTTTCAAACATTAAAAAATTGTCAAGTGCATGAATAAAATGCTGTTTGCAATGAAGTAATGCACATCTGAAGGTGTTAGAAGAGATTTGCATGAATTATTATGTTAGAGTCTCAAAGCTCTGAAAACAGCGTTTCTGCTCCGGACAAACCTGGTTTGATGCAATGTTACTCAAACTCTGTCAAACATTAAAAGTTTGTCATGTGCATGAATAAAATGATGTTTGGCATGCAGTAATGCACATCTGAATGTGTTAGAAGAGTTTTGCATGAATTATTATGTTAGAGTCTCAAAGCTCTGAAAACAGCGTTTCTGCTACGGACAAACCTGGTTTGATGCAATGTTACTCAAACTCTTTCAAACATTAAAAAATTGTCAAGTGCATGAATAAAATGCTGTTTGCAATGAAGTAATGCACATCTGAAGGTGTTAGAAGAGATTTGCATGAATTATTATGTTAGAGTCTCAAAGCTCTGAAAACAGCGTTTCTGCTCCGGACAAACCTGGTTTGATGCAATGTTACTCAAACTCTGTCAAACATTAAAAGTTTGTCATGTGCATGAATAAAATGCTGTTTGGCATGCAGTAATGCACATCTGAAGGTGTTAGAAGAGTTTTGCATGAATTATTATGTTAGAGTCTCAAAGCTCTGAAAACAGCGTTTCTGCTCCGGACAGACCTGGTTTGATGCAATGTTACTCAAACTCTGTCAAACATTAAAAGTTTGTCATGTGCATGAATAAAATGGTGTTTGGCATGCAGTAATGCACATCTGAATGTGTTAGAAGAGTTTTGCATGAATTATTATGTTAGAGTCTCAAAGCTCTGAAAACAGCGTTTCTGCTACGGACAAACCTGGTTTGATGCAATGTTACTGAAACTCCGTCAAACATTAAAAAATTGTCAAGTGCATTAATAAAATGCTGTTTGCAATGAAATAATGCACATCTGAAGGTGTTAGAAGAGATTTGCATGAATTATTATGTTAGACTCTCAAAGCTCTGAAAACAGCGTTTCTGCTCCGGACAAATCTGGTTTGATGCAATGTTACTCAAACTCTGTCAAACATTAAAAGTTTGTCATGTGCATGAATAAAATGCTGTTTGGCATGCAGTAATGCACATCTGAAGGTGTTAGAAGAGTTTTGCATGAATTATTATGTTAGAGTCTCAAAGCTCTGAAAACAGCGTTTCTGCTCCGGACAAACCTGGTTTAATGCAATGTTACTGAAACTCTGTCAAACATTAAAAAATTGTCAAATGCATGAATAAAATGCTGTTTGCAATGCAGTAATGCACATCTGAAGGTGTTAGAAGAGTTTTGCATGAATTATTATGTTAGAGTGTCAAAGCTCTGAAAACAGCGTTTCTGCTCCTTACAAGCCTGGTTTGATGCAATGTTACTCAAACTCTGTCAAACATTAAAAGTTTGTCATGTGCATGAATAAAATGCTGTTTGGCATGCAGTAATGCACATCTGAAGGTGTTAGAAGAGTTTTGCATGAATTATTATGTTAGAGTCTCAAAGCTCTGAAAACAGCGTTTTTGCTCCGGACAAAGCTGGTTTGATGCAATGTTACTCAAACTCTTTCAAACATTAAAAAATTGTCAAGTGCATGAATAAAATGCTGTTTGCAATGAAGTAATGCACATCTGAAGGTGTTAGAAGAGTTTTGCATGAAATATTATGTTAGAGTCTCAAAGCTCTGAAAACAGCGTTTCTGCTCCGGAGAAACCTTGTTTGATGCAATGTTACTGAAACTCTGTCAAACATTAAAAAATTGTCAAGTGCATGAATAAAATGCTGTTTGCAATGAAGTAATGCACATCTGAAGGTGTTAGAAGAGATTTGCATGAATTATTATGTTAGAGTCTCAAAGCTCTGAAAACAACGTTTCTGCTCCGGACAAACCTGGTTTGATGCAATGTTACTCAAACTCTGTCAAACATTAAAAGTTTGTCATGTGCATGAATAAAATGCTGTTTGGCATGCAGTAATGCACATCTGAAGGTGTTAGAAGAGTTTTGCATGAATTATTATGTTAGAGTGTCAAAGCTCTGAAAACAGCGTTTCTGCTCCGGACAAACCTGGTTTGATGCAATGTTACTCAAACTCTGTCAAACATTAAAAGTTTGTCATGTGCATGAATAAAATGCTGTTTGGCATGCAGTAATGCACATCTGAAGGTGTTAGAAGAGTTTTGCATGAATTATTATGTTAGAGTCTCAAAGCTCTGAAAACAGCGTTTCTGCTCCGGACAAACCTGGTTTGATGCAATGTTACTCAAACTCTGTCAAACATTAAAAAATTGTCAAGTGCATGAATAAAATGCTGTTTGCGATGCAGTAATGCACATCTGAAGGTGTTAGAAGACTTTTGCATGAATTATTATGTTAGAGTGTCAAAGCTCTGAAAACAGCGTTTCTGCTCCGGACAAACCTGGTTTGATGCAATGTTACTCAAACTCTGTCAAACATTAAAAGTTTGTCATGTGCATGAATAAAATGCTGTTTGGCATGCAGTAATGCACATCTGAAGGTGTTAGAAGAGTTTTGCATGAATTATTATGTTAGAGTCTCAAAGCTCTGAAAACAGCGTTTTTGCTCCGGACAAACCTGGTTTGATGCAATGTTACTCAAACTCTTTCAAACATTAAAAAATTGTCAAGTGCATGAATAAAATGCTGTTTGCAATGAAGTAATGCACATCTGAAGGTGTTAGAAGAGATTTGCATGAATTATTATGTTAGAGTCTCAAAGCTCTGAAAACAGCGTTTCTGCTCCGGACAAACCTGGTTTGATGCAATGTTACTCAAACTCTGTCAAACATTAAAAGTTTGTCATGTGCATGAATAAAATGCTGTTTGGCATGCAGTAATGCACATCTGAAGGTGTTAGAAGAGTTTTGCATGAATTATTATGTTAGAGTCTCAAAGCTCTGAAAACAGCGTTTCTGCTCCGGACAGACCTGGTTTGATGCAATGTTACTCAAACTCTGTCAAACATTAAAAGTTTGTCATGTGCATGAATAAAATGGTGTTTGGCATGCAGTAATGCACATCTGAATGTGTTTGAAGAGTTTTGCATGAATTATTATGTTAGAGTCTCAAAGCTCTGAAAACAGCGTTTCTGCTCCGGACAAACCTGGTTTGATGCAATGTTACTGAAACTCTGTCAAACATTAAAAAATTGTCAAATGCATGAATAAAATGCTGTTTGCAATGCAGTAATGCACATCTGAAGGTGTTAGAAGACTTTTGCATGAATTATTATGTTAGAGTGTCAAAGCTCTGAAAACAGCGTTTCTGCTCCGGACAAACCTGGTTTGATGCAATGTTACTCAAACTCTGTCAAACATTAAAAGTTTGTCATGTGCATGAATAAAATGCTGTTTGGCATGCAGTAATGCACATCTGAAGGTGTTAGAAGAGTTTTGCATGAATTATTATGTTAGAGTCTCAAAGCTCTGAAAACAGCGTTTTTGCTCCGGACAAACCTGGTTTGATGCAATGTTACTCAAACTCTTTCAAACATTAAAAAATTGTCAAGTGCATGAATAAAATGCTGTTTGCAATGAAGTAATGCACATCTGAAGGTGTTAGAAGAGATTTGCATGAATTATTATGTTAGAGTCTCAAAGCTCTGAAAACAGCGTTTCTGCTCCGGACAAACCTGGTTTGATGCAATGTTACTCAAACTCTGTCAAACATTAAAAGTTTGTCATGTGCATGAATAAAATGCTGTTTGGCATGCAGTAATGCACATCTGAAGGTGTTAGAAGAGTTTTGCATGAATTATTATGTTAGAGTCTCAAAGCTCTGAAAACAGCGTTTCTGCTCCGGACAGACCTGGTTTGATGCAATGTTACTCAAACTCTGTCAAACATTAAAAGTTTGTCATGTGCATGAATAAAATGGTGTTTGGCATGCAGTAATGCACATCTGAATGTGTTAGAAGAGTTTTGCATGAATTATTATGTTAGAGTCTCAAAGCTCTGAAAACAGCGTTTCTGCTCCGGACAAACCTGGTTTGATGCAATGTTACTGAAACTCTGTCAAACATTAAAAAATTGTCAAATGCATGAATAAAATGCTGTTTGCAATGCAGTAATGCACATCTGAAGGTGTTAGAAGACTTTTGCATGAATTATTATGTTAGAGTGTCAAAGCTCTGAAAACAGCGTTTCTGCTCCGGACAGACCTGGTTTGATGCAATGTTACTCAAACTCTTTCAAACATTAAAAAATTGTCAAGTGCATGAATAAAATGCTGTTTGCAATGAAGTAATGCACATCTGAAGGTGTTAGAAGAGATTTGCATGAATTATTATGTTAGAGTGTCAAAGCTCTGAAAACAGCGTTTCTGCTCCGGACAAACCTGGTTTGATGCAATGTTACTCAAACTCTGTCAAACATTAAAAGTTTGTTATGTGCATGAATAAAATGCTGTTTGGCATGCAGTAATGCACATCTGAAGGTGTTAGAAGAGTTTTGCATGAATTATTATGTTAGAGTGTCAAAGCTCTGAAAACAGCGTTTCTGCTCCGGACAAACCTGGTTTGATGCAATGTTACTCAAACTCTGTCAAACATTAAAAGTTTGTCATGTGCATGAATAAAATGCTGTTTGGCATGCAGTAATGCACATCTGAAGGTGTTAGAAGAGTTTTGCATGAATTATTATGTTAGAGTCTCAAAGCTCTGAAAACAGCGTTTCTGCTCCGGACAAACCTGGTTTGATGCAATGTTACTCAAACTCTGTCAAACATTAAAAAATTGTCAAGTGCATGAATAAAATGCTGTTTGCGATGCAGTAATGCACATCTGAAGGTGTTAGAAGACTTTTGCATGAATTATTATGTTAGAGTGTCAAAGCTCTGAAAACAGCGTTTCTGCTCCGGACAAACCTGGTTTGATGCAATGTTACTCAAACTCTGTCAAACATTAAAAGTTTGTCATGTGCATGAATAAAATGCTGTTTGGCATGCAGTAATGCACATCTGAAGGTGTTAGAAGAGTTTTGCATGAATTATTATGTTAGAGTCTCAAAGCTCTGAAAACAGCGTTTTTGCTCCGGACAAACCTGGTTTGATGCAATGTTACTCAAACTCTTTCAAACATTAAAAAATTGTCAAGTGCATGAATAAAATGCTGTTTGCAATGAAGTAATGCACATCTGAAGGTGTTAGAAGAGATTTGCATGAATTATTATGTTAGAGTCTCAAAGCTCTGAAAACAGCGTTTCTGCTCCGGACAAACCTGGTTTGATGCAATGTTACTCAAACTCTGTCAAACATTAAAAGTTTGTCATGTGCATGAATAAAATGCTGTTTGGCATGCAGTAATGCACATCTGAAGGTGTTAGAAGAGTTTTGCATGAATTATTATGTTAGAGTCTCAAAGCTCTGAAAACAGCGTTTCTGCTCCGGACAGACCTGGTTTGATGCAATGTTACTCAAACTCTGTCAAACATTAAAAGTTTGTCATGTGCATGAATAAAATGGTGTTTGGCATGCAGTAATGCACATCTGAATGTGTTTGAAGAGTTTTGCATGAATTATTATGTTAGAGTCTCAAAGCTCTGAAAACAGCGTTTCTGCTCCGGACAAACCTGGTTTGATGCAATGTTACTGAAACTCTGTCAAACATTAAAAAATTGTCAAATGCATGAATAAAATGCTGTTTGCAATGCAGTAATGCACATCTGAAGGTGTTAGAAGACTTTTGCATGAATTATTATGTTAGAGTGTCAAAGCTCTGAAAACAGCGTTTCTGCTCCGGACAAACCTGGTTTGATGCAATGTTACTCAAACTCTGTCAAACATTAAAAGTTTGTCATGTGCATGAATAAAATGCTGTTTGGCATGCAGTAATGCACATCTGAAGGTGTTAGAAGAGTTTTGCATGAATTATTATGTTAGAGTCTCAAAGCTCTGAAAACAGCGTTTTTGCTCCGGACAAACCTGGTTTGATGCAATGTTACTCAAACTCTTTCAAACATTAAAAAATTGTCAAGTGCATGAATAAAATGCTGTTTGCAATGAAGTAATGCACATCTGAAGGTGTTAGAAGAGATTTGCATGAATTATTATGTTAGAGTCTCAAAGCTCTGAAAACAGCGTTTCTGCTCCGGACAAACCTGGTTTGATGCAATGTTACTCAAACTCTGTCAAACATTAAAAGTTTGTCATGTGCATGAATAAAATGCTGTTTGGCATGCAGTAATGCACATCTGAAGGTGTTAGAAGAGTTTTGCATGAATTATTATGTTAGAGTCTCAAAGCTCTGAAAACAGCGTTTCTGCTCCGGACAGACCTGGTTTGATGCAATGTTACTCAAACTCTGTCAAACATTAAAAGTTTGTCATGTGCATGAATAAAATGGTGTTTGGCATGCAGTAATGCACATCTGAATGTGTTAGAAGAGTTTTGCATGAATTATTATGTTAGAGTCTCAAAGCTCTGAAAACAGCGTTTCTGCTCCGGACAAACCTGGTTTGATGCAATGTTACTGAAACTCTGTCAAACATTAAAAAATTGTCAAATGCATGAATAAAATGCTGTTTGCAATGCAGTAATGCACATCTGAAGGTGTTAGAAGACTTTTGCATGAATTATTATGTTAGAGTGTCAAAGCTCTGAAAACAGCGTTTCTGCTCCGGACAGACCTGGTTTGATGCAATGTTACTCAAACTCTTTCAAACATTAAAAAATTGTCAAGTGCATGAATAAAATGCTGTTTGCAATGAAGTAATGCACATCTGAAGGTGTTAGAAGAGATTTGCATGAATTATTATGTTAGAGTGTCAAAGCTCTGAAAACAGCGTTTCTGCTCCGGACAAACCTGGTTTGATGCAATGTTACTCAAACTCTGTCAAACATTAAAAGTTTGTTATGTGCATGAATAAAATGCTGTTTGGCATGCAGTAATGTACATCTGAAGGTGTTAGAAGAGTTTTGCATGAATTATTATGTTAGAGAGTCAAAGCTCTGAAAACAGCGTTTCTGCTCCGGACAAACCTGGTTTGATGCAATGTTACTCAAACTCTGTCAAACATTAAAAGTTTGTCATGTGCATGAATAAAATGCTGTTTGGCATGCAGTAATGCACATCTGAAGGTGTTAGAAGAGTTTTGCATGAATTATTATGTTAGAGTCTCAAAGCTCTGAAAACAGCGTTTCTGCTCCGGACAAACCTGGTTTGATGCAATGTTACTCAAACTCTGTCAAACATTAAAAAATTGTCAAGTGCATGAATAAAATGCTGTTTGCGATGCAGTAATGCACATCTGAAGGTGTTAGAAGAGTTTTTCATAAATTATTATGTTAGAGTCTCAAAGCTCTGAAAACAGCGTTTCTGCTCCAGACAAACCTGGTTTGATGCAATGTTACTCAAACTCTGTCAAACATTAAAAGTTTGTCATGTGCATGAATAAAATGCTGTTTGGCATGCAGTAATGCACATCTGAAGGTGTTAGAAGAGTTTTGCATGAATTATTATGTTAGAGTCTCAAAGCTCTGAAAACAGCGTTTTTGCTCCGGACAAACCTGGTTTGATGCAATGTTACTCAAACTCTTTCAAACATTAAAAAATTGTCAAGTGCATGAATAAAATGCTGTTTGCAATGAAATAATGCACATCTGAAGGTGTTAGAAGAGTTTTGCATGAATTATTATGTTAGAATCTCAACGCTCTGAAAACAGCGTTTCTGCTCCGGACAAACCTGGTTTGATGCAATGTTACTGAAACTCTGTCAAACATTAAAAAATTGTCAAGTGCATGAATAAAATGCTGTTTGGCATGCAGTAATGCACATCTGAAGGTGTTAGAAGAGTTTTGCATGAATTTAATATGTTAGAGTCTCAAAGCTCTGAAAACAGCGTTTCTGCTCCGGACAAACCTGGTTTGATGCAATGTTACTCAAACTCTGTCAAACATTAAAAGTTTGTCATGTGCATGAATAAAATGCTGTTTGGTATACAGTAATGCACATCTGAAGGTGTTAGAAGAGTTTTGCATGAATTATTATGTTAGAGTGTCAAAGCTCTGAAAACAGCGTTTCTGCTCCGGACAAACCTGGTTTGATGCAATGTTACTCAAACTCTGTCAAACATTAAAAGTTTGTCATGTGCATGAATAAAATGCTGTTTGGCATGCAGTAATGCACATCTGAAGGTGTTAGAAGAGTTTTGCATGAATTATTATGTTAGAGTCTCAAAGCTCTGAAAACAGCGTTTTTGCTCCGGACAAACCTGGTTTGATGCAATGTTACTCAAACTCTTTCAAACATTAAAAAATTGTCAAGTGCATGAATAAAATGCTGTTTGCAATGAAGTAATGCACATCTGAAGGTGTTAGAAGAGATTTGCATGAATTATTATGTTAGAGTCTCAAAGCTCTGAAAACAGCGTTTCTGCTCCGGACAAACCTGGTTTGATGCAATGTTACTCAAACTCTGTCAAACATTAAAAGTTTGTCATGTGCATGAATAAAATGGTGTTTGGCATGCAGTAATGCACATCTGAATGTGTTAGAAGAGTTTTGCATGAATTATTATGTTAGAGTCTCAAAGCTCTGAAAACAGCGTTTCTGCTACGGACAAACCTGGTTTGATGCAATGTTACTCAAACTCTTTCAAACATTAAAAAATTGTCAAGTGCATGAATAAAATGCTGTTTGCAATGAAGTAATGCACATCTGAAGGTGTTAGAAGAGATTTGCATGAATTATTATGTTAGAGTCTCAAAGCTCTGAAAACAGCGTTTCTGCTCCGGACAAACCTGGTTTGATGCAATGTTACTCAAACTCTGTCAAACATTAAAAGTTTGTCATGTGCATGAATAAAATGCTGTTTGGCATGCAGTAATGCACATCTGAAGGTGTTAGAAGAGTTTTGCATGAATTATTATGTTAGAGTCTCAAAGCTCTGAAAACAGCGTTTCTGCTCCGGACAGACCTGGTTTGATGCAATGTTACTCAAACTCTGTCAAACATTAAAAGTTTGTCATGTGCATGAATAAAATGGTGTTTGGCATGCAGTAATGCACATCTGAATGTGTTAGAAGAGTTTTGCATGAATTATTATGTTAGAGTCTCAAAGCTCTGAAAACAGCGTTTCTGCTACGGACAAACCTGGTTTGATGCAATGTTACTGAAACTCCGTCAAACATTAAAAAATTGTCAAGTGCATTAATAAAATGCTGTTTGCAATGAAATAATGCACATCTGAAGGTGTTAGAAGAGATTTGCATGAATTATTATGTTAGACTCTCAAAGCTCTGAAAACAGCGTTTCTGCTCCGGACAAATCTGGTTTGATGCAATGTTACTCAAACTCTGTCAAACATTAAAAGTTTGTCATGTGCATGAATAAAATGCTGTTTGGCATGCAGTAATGCACATCTGAAGGTGTTAGAAGAGTTTTGCATGAATTATTATGTTAGAGTCTCAAAGCTCTGAAAACAGCGTTTCTGCTCCGGACAAACCTGGTTTAATGCAATGTTACTGAAACTCTGTCAAACATTAAAAAATTGTCAAATGCATGAATAAAATGCTGTTTGCAATGCAGTAATGCACATCTGAAGGTGTTAGAAGAGTTTTGCATGAATTATTATGTTAGAGTGTCAAAGCTCTGAAAACAGCGTTTCTGCTCCTTACAAGCCTGGTTTGATGCAATGTTACTCAAACTCTGTCAAACATTAAAAGTTTGTCATGTGCATGAATAAAATGCTGTTTGGCATGCAGTAATGCACATCTGAAGGTGTTAGAAGAGTTTTGCATGAATTATTATGTTAGAGTCTCAAAGCTCTGAAAACAGCGTTTTTGCTCCGGACAAAGCTGGTTTGATGCAATGTTACTCAAACTCTTTCAAACATTAAAAAATTGTCAAGTGCATGAATAAAATGCTGTTTGCAATGAAGTAATGCACATCTGAAGGTGTTAGAAGAGTTTTGCATGAAATATTATGTTAGAGTCTCAAAGCTCTGAAAACAGCGTTTCTGCTCCGGAGAAACCTTGTTTGATGCAATGTTACTGAAACTCTGTCAAACATTAAAAAATTGTCAAGTGCATGAATAAAATGCTGTTTGCAATGAAGTAATGCACATCTGAAGGTGTTAGAAGAGATTTGCATGAATTATTATGTTAGAGTCTCAAAGCTCTGAAAACAACGTTTCTGCTCCGGACAAACCTGGTTTAATGCAATGTTACTCAAACTCTGTCAAACATTAAAAGTTTGTCATGTGCATGAATAAAATGCTGTTTGGCATGCAGTAATGCACATCTGAAGGTGTTAGAAGAGTTTTGCATGAATTATTATGTTAGAGTGTCAAAGCTCTGAAAACAGCGTTTCTGCTCCGGACAAACCTGGTTTGATGCAATGTTACTCAAACTCTGTCAAACATTAAAAGTTTGTCATGTGCATGAATAAAATGCTGTTTGGCATGGAGTAATGCACATCTGAAGGTGTTAGAAGAGTTTTGCATGAATTATTATGTTAGAGTCTCAAAGCTCTGAAAACAGCGTTTCTGCTCCGGACAAACCTGGTTTGATGCAATGTTACTCAAACTCTGTCAAACATTAAAAAATTGTCAAGTGCATGAATAAAATGCTGTTTGCGATGCAGTAATGCACATCTGAAGGTGTTAGAAGAGTTTTTCATAAATTATTATGTTAGAGTCTCAAAGCTCTGAAAACAGCGTTTCTGCTCCAGACAAACCTGGTTTGATGCAATGTTACTCAAACTCTGTCAAACATTAAAAGTTTGTCATGTGCATGAATAAAATGCTGTTTGGCATGCAGTAATGCACATCTGAAGGTGTTAGAAGAGTTTTGCATGAATTATTATGTTAGAGTCTCAAAGCTCTGAAAACAGCGTTTTTGCTCCGGACAAACCTGGTTTGATGCAATGTTACTCAAACTCTTTCAAACATTAAAAAATTGTCAAGTGCATGAATAAAATGCTGTTTGCAATGAAGTAATGCACATCTGAAGGTGTTAGAAGAGATTTGCATGAATTATTATGTTAGAGTCTCAAAGCTCTGAAAACAGCGTTTCTGCTCCGGACAAACCTGGTTTGATGCAATGTTACTCAAACTCTGTCAAACATTAAAAGTTTGTCATGTGCATGAATAAAATGCTGTTTGGCATGCAGTAATGCACATCTGAAGGTGTTAGAAGAGTTTTGCATGAATTATTATGTTAGAGTCTCAAAGCTCTGAAAACAGCGTTTCTGCTCCGGACAGACCTGGTTTGATGCAATGTTACTCAAACTCTGTCAAACATTAAAAGTTTGTCATGTGCATGAATAAAATGGTGTTTGGCATGCAGTAATGCACATCTGAATGTGTTAGAAGAGTTTTGCATGAATTATTATGTTAGAGTCTCAAAGCTCTGAAAACAGCGTTTCTGCTCCGGACAAACCTGGTTTGATGCAATGTTACTGAAACTCTGTCAAACATTAAAAAATTGTCAAATGCATGAATAAAATGCTGTTTGCAATGCAGTAATGCACATCTGAAGGTGTTAGAAGAGTTTTGCATGAATTATTATGTTAGAGTGTCAAAGCTCTGAAAACAGCGTTTCTGCTCCTTACAAGCCTGGTTTGATGCAATGTTACTCAAACTCTGTCAAACATTAAAAGTTTGTCATGTGCATGAATAAAATGCTGTTTGGCATGCAGTAATGCACATCTGAAGGTGTTAGAAGAGTTTTGCATGAATTATTATGTTAGAGTCTCAAAGCTCTGAAAACAGCGTTTTTGCTCCGGACAAAGCTGGTTTGATGCAATGTTACTCAAACTCTTTCAAACATTAAAAAATTGTCAAGTGCATGAATAAAATGCTGTTTGCAATGAAGTAATGCACATCTGAAGGTGTTAGAAGAGTTTTGCATGAAATATTATGTTAGAGTCTCAAAGCTCTGAAAACAGCGTTTCTGCTCCGGAGAAACCATGTTTGATGCAATGTTACTGAAACTCTGTCAAACATTAAAAAATTGTCAAGTGCATGAATAAAATGCTGTTTGCAATGAAGTAATGCACATCTGAAGGTGTTAGAAGAGATTTGCATGAATTATTATGTTAGAGTCTCAAAGCTCTGAAAACAACGTTTCTGCTCCGGACAAACCTGGTTTAATGCAATGTTACTCAAACTCTGTCAAACATTAAAAGTTTGTCATGTGCATGAATAAAATGCTGTTTGGCATGCAGTAATGCACATCTGAAGGTGTTAGAAGAGTTTTGCATGAATTATTATGTTAGAGTGTCAAAGCTCTGAAAACAGCGTTTCTGCTCCGGACAAACCTGGTTTGATGCAATGTTACTCAAACTCTGTCAAACATTAAAAGTTTGTCATGTGCATGAATAAAATGCTGTTTGGCATGGAGTAATGCACATCTGAAGGTGTTAGAAGAGTTTTGCATGAATTATTATGTTAGAGTCTCAAAGCTCTGAAAACAGCGTTTCTGCTCCGGACAAACCTGGTTTGATGCAATGTTACTCAAACTCTGTCAAACATTAAAAAATTGTCAAGTGCATGAATAAAATGCTGTTTGCGATGCAGTAATGCACATCTGAAGGTGTTAGAAGACTTTTGCATGAATTATTATGTTAGAGTGTCAAAGCTCTGAAAACAGCGTTTCTGCTCCGGACAAACCTGGTTTGATGCAATGTTACTCAAACTCTGTCAAACATTAAAAGTTTGTCATGTGCATGAATAAAATGCTGTTTGGCATGCAGTAATGCACATCTGAAGGTGTTAGAAGAGTTTTGCATGAATTATTATGTTAGAGTCTCAAAGCTCTGAAAACAGCGTTTTTGCTCCGGAAAAACCTGGTTTGATGCAATGTTACTCAAACTCTTTCAAACATTAAAAAATTGTCAAGTGCATGAATAAAATGCTGTTTGCAATGAAGTAATGCACATCTGAAGGTGTTAGAAGAGATTTGCATGAATTATTATGTTAGAGTCTCAAAGCTCTGAAAACAGCGTTTTTGCTCCGGACAAAGCTGGTTTGATGCAATGTTACTCAAACTCTTTCAAACATTAAAAAATTGTCAAGTGCATGAATAAAATGCTGTTTGCAATGAAGTAATGCACATCTGAAGGTGTTAGAAGAGTTTTGCATGAAATATTATGTTAGAGTCTCAAAGCTCTGAAAACAGCGTTTCTGCTCCGGAGAAACCTTGTTTGATGCAATGTTACTGAAACTCTGTCAAACATTAAAAAATTGTCAAGTGCATGAATAAAATGCTGTTTGCAATGAAGTAATGCACATCTGAAGGTGTTAGAAGAGATTTGCATGAATTATTATGTTAGAGTCTCAAAGCTCTGAAAACAACGTTTCTGCTCCGGACAAACCTGGTTTAATGCAATGTTACTCAAACTCTGTCAAACATTAAAAGTTTGTCATGTGCATGAATAAAATGCTGTTTGGCATGCAGTAATGCACATCTGAAGGTGTTAGAAGAGTTTTGCATGAATTATTATGTTAGAGTGTCAAAGCTCTGAAAACAGCGTTTCTGCTCCGGACAAACCTGGTTTGATGCAATGTTACTCAAACTCTGTCAAACATTAAAAGTTTGTCATGTGCATGAATAAAATGCTGTTTGGCATGGAGTAATGCACATCTGAAGGTGTTAGAAGAGTTTTGCATGAATTATTATGTTAGAGTCTCAAAGCTCTGAAAACAGCGTTTCTGCTCCGGACAAACCTGGTTTGATGCAATGTTACTCAAACTCTGTCAAACATTAAAAAATTGTCAAGTGCATGAATAAAATGCTGTTTGCGATGCAGTAATGCACATCTGAAGGTGTTAGAAGACTTTTGCATGAATTATTATGTTAGAGTGTCAAAGCTCTGAAAACAGCGTTTCTGCTCCGGACAAACCTGGTTTGATGCAATGTTACTCAAACTCTGTCAAACATTAAAAGTTTGTCATGTGCATGAATAAAATGCTGTTTGGCATGCAGTAATGCACATCTGAAGGTGTTAGAAGAGTTTTGCATGAATTATTATGTTAGAGTCTCAAAGCTCTGAAAACAGCGTTTTTGCTCCGGAAAAACCTGGTTTGATGCAATGTTACTCAAACTCTTTCAAACATTAAAAAATTGTCAAGTGCATGAATAAAATGCTGTTTGCAATGAAGTAATGCACATCTGAAGGTGTTAGAAGAGATTTGCATGAATTATTATGTTAGAGTCTCAAAGCTCTGAAAACAGCGTTTCTGCTCCGGACAAACCTGGTTTGATGCAATGTTACTCAAACTCTGTCAAACATTAAAAGTTTGTCATGTGCATGAATAAAATGCTGTTTGGCATGCAGTAATGCACATCTGAAGGTGTTAGAAGAGTTTTGCATGAATTATTATGTTAGAGTCTCAAAGCTCTGAAAACAGCGTTTCTGCTCCGGACAGACCTGGTTTGATGCAATGTTACTCAAACTCTGTCAAACATTAAAAGTTTGTCATGTGCATGAATAAAATGGTGTTTGGCATGCAGTAATGCACATCTGAATGTGTTTGAAGAGTTTTGCATGAATTATTATGTTAGAGTCTCAAAGCTCTGAAAACAGCGTTTCTGCTCCGGACAAACCTGGTTTGATGCAATGTTACTGAAACTCTGTCAAACATTAAAAAATTGTCAAATGCATGAATAAAATGCTGTTTGCAATGCAGTAATGCACATCTGAAGGTGTTAGAAGACTTTTGCATGAATTATTATGTTAGAGTGTCAAAGCTCTGAAAACAGCGTTTCTGCTCCGGACAAACCTGGTTTGATGCAATGTTACTCAAACTCTGTCAAACATTAAAAGTTTGTCATGTGCATGAATAAAATGCTGTTTGGCATGCAGTAATGCACATCTGAAGGTGTTAGAAGAGTTTTGCATGAATTATTATGTTAGAGTCTCAAAGCTCTGAAAACAGCGTTTTTGCTCCGGACAAACCTGGTTTGATGCAATGTTACTCAAACTCTTTCAAACATTAAAAAATTGTCAAGTGCATGAATAAAATGCTGTTTGCAATGAAGTAATGCACATCTGAAGGTGTTAGAAGAGATTTGCATGAATTATTATGTTAGAGTCTCAAAGCTCTGAAAACAGCGTTTCTGCTCCGGACAAACCTGGTTTGATGCAATGTTACTCAAACTCTGTCAAACATTAAAAGTTTGTCATGTGCATGAATAAAATGCTGTTTGGCATGCAGTAATGCACATCTGAAGGTGTTAGAAGAGTTTTGCATGAATTATTATGTTAGAGTCTCAAAGCTCTGAAAACAGCGTTTCTGCTCCGGACAGACCTGGTTTGATGCAATGTTACTCAAACTCTGTCAAACATTAAAAGTTTGTCATGTGCATGAATAAAATGGTGTTTGGCATGCAGTAATGCACATCTGAATGTGTTAGAAGAGTTTTGCATGAATTATTATGTTAGAGTCTCAAAGCTCTGAAAACAGCGTTTCTGCTCCGGACAAACCTGGTTTGATGCAATGTTACTGAAACTCTGTCAAACATTAAAAAATTGTCAAATGCATGAATAAAATGCTGTTTGCAATGCAGTAATGCACATCTGAAGGTGTTAGAAGAGTTTTGCATGAATTATTATGTTAGAGTGTCAAAGCTCTGAAAACAGCGTTTCTGCTCCTTACAAGCCTGGTTTGATGCAATGTTACTCAAACTCTGTCAAACATTAAAAGTTTGTCATGTGCATGAATAAAATGCTGTTTGGCATGCAGTAATGCACATCTGAAGGTGTTAGAAGAGTTTTGCATGAATTATTATGTTAGAGTCTCAAAGCTCTGAAAACAGCGTTTTTGCTCCGGACAAAGCTGGTTTGATGCAATGTTACTCAAACTCTTTCAAACATTAAAAAATTGTCAAGTGCATGAATAAAATGCTGTTTGCAATGAAGTAATGCACATCTGAAGGTGTTAGAAGAGTTTTGCATGAAATATTATGTTAGAGTCTCAAAGCTCTGAAAACAGCGTTTCTGCTCCGGAGAAACCATGTTTGATGCAATGTTACTGAAACTCTGTCAAACATTAAAAAATTGTCAAGTGCATGAATAAAATGCTGTTTGCAATGAAGTAATGCACATCTGAAGGTGTTAGAAGAGATTTGCATGAATTATTATGTTAGAGTCTCAAAGCTCTGAAAACAACGTTTCTGCTCCGGACAAACCTGGTTTAATGCAATGTTACTCAAACTCTGTCAAACATTAAAAGTTTGTCATGTGCATGAATAAAATGCTGTTTGGCATGCAGTAATGCACATCTGAAGGTGTTAGAAGAGTTTTGCATGAATTATTATGTTAGAGTGTCAAAGCTCTGAAAACAGCGTTTCTGCTCCGGACAAACCTGGTTTGATGCAATGTTACTCAAACTCTGTCAAACATTAAAAGTTTGTCATGTGCATGAATAAAATGCTGTTTGGCATGGAGTAATGCACATCTGAAGGTGTTAGAAGAGTTTTGCATGAATTATTATGTTAGAGTCTCAAAGCTCTGAAAACAGCGTTTCTGCTCCGGACAAACCTGGTTTGATGCAATGTTACTCAAACTCTGTCAAACATTAAAAAATTGTCAAGTGCATGAATAAAATGCTGTTTGCGATGCAGTAATGCACATCTGAAGGTGTTAGAAGACTTTTGCATGAATTATTATGTTAGAGTGTCAAAGCTCTGAAAACAGCGTTTCTGCTCCGGACAAACCTGGTTTGATGCAATGTTACTCAAACTCTGTCAAACATTAAAAGTTTGTCATGTGCATGAATAAAATGCTGTTTGGCATGCAGTAATGCACATCTGAAGGTGTTAGAAGAGTTTTGCATGAATTATTATGTTAGAGTCTCAAAGCTCTGAAAACAGCGTTTTTGCTCCGGAAAAACCTGGTTTGATGCAATGTTACTCAAACTCTTTCAAACATTAAAAAATTGTCAAGTGCATGAATAAAATGCTGTTTGCAATGAAGTAATGCACATCTGAAGGTGTTAGAAGAGATTTGCATGAATTATTATGTTAGAGTCTCAAAGCTCTGAAAACAGCGTTTCTGCTCCGGACAAACCTGGTTTGATGCAATGTTACTCAAACTCTGTCAAACATTAAAAGTTTGTCATGTGCATGAATAAAATGCTGTTTGGCATGCAGTAATGCACATCTGAAGGTGTTAGAAGAGTTTTGCATGAATTATTATGTTAGAGTCTCAAAGCTCTGAAAACAGCGTTTCTGCTCCGGACAAACCTGGTTTGATGCAATGTTACTGAAACTCTGTCAAACATTAAAAAATTGTCAAATGCATGAATAAAATGCTGTTTGCAATGCAGTAATGCACATCTGAAGGTGTTAGAAGACTTTTGCATGAATTATTATGTTAGAGTGTCAAAGCTCTGAAAACAGCGTTTCTGCTCCGGACAAACCTGGTTTGATGCAATGTTACTCAAACTCTGTCAAACATTAAAAGTTTGTCATGTGCATGAATAAAATGCTGTTTGGCATGCAGTAATGCACATCTGAAGGTGTTAGAAGAGTTTTGCATGAATTATTATGTTAGAGTCTCAAAGCTCTGAAAACAGCGTTTTTGCTCCGGACAAACCTGGTTTGATGCAATGTTACTCAAACTCTTTCAAACATTAAAAAATTGTCAAGTGCATGAATAAAATGCTGTTTGCAATGAAGTAATGCACATCTGAAGGTGTTAGAAGAGATTTGCATGAATTATTATGTTAGAGTCTCAAAGCTCTGAAAACAGCGTTTCTGCTCCGGACAAACCTGGTTTGATGCAATGTTACTCAAACTCTGTCAAACATTAAAAGTTTGTCATGTGCATGAATAAAATGCTGTTTGGCATGCAGTAATGCACATCTGAAGGTGTTAGAAGAGTTTTGCATGAATTATTATGTTAGAGTCTCAAAGCTCTGAAAACAGCGTTTCTGCTCCGGACAGACCTGGTTTGATGCAATGTTACTCAAACTCTGTCAAACATTAAAAGTTTGTCATGTGCATGAATAAAATGGTGTTTGGCATGCAGTAATGCACATCTGAATGTGTTAGAAGAGTTTTGCATGAATTATTATGTTAGAGTCTCAAAGCTCTGAAAACAGCGTTTCTGCTCCGGACAAACCTGGTTTGATGCAATGTTACTGAAACTCTGTCAAACATTAAAAAATTGTCAAATGCATGAATAAAATGCTGTTTGCAATGCAGTAATGCACATCTGAAGGTGTTAGAAGACTTTTGCATGAATTATTATGTTAGAGTGTCAAAGCTCTGAAAACAGCGTTTCTGCTCCGGACAAACCTGGTTTGATGCAATGTTACTCAAACTCTGTCAAACATTAAAAGTTTGTCATGTGCATGAATAAAATGCTGTTTGGCATGCAGTAATGCACATCTGAAGGTGTTAGAAGAGTTTTGCATGAATTATTATGTTAGAGTGTCAAAGCTCTGAAAACAGCGTTTCTGCTCCGGACAAACCTGGTTTGATGCAATGTTACTCAAACTCTGTCAAACATTAAAAGTTTGTCATGTGCATGAATAAAATGCTGTTTGGCATGCAGTAATGCACATCTGAAGGTGTTAGAAGAGTTTTGCATGAATTATTATGTTAGAGTGTCAAAGCTCTGAAAACAGCGTTTTTGCTCCGGACAAACCTGGTTTGATGCAATGTTACTCAAACTCTGTCAAACATTAAAAGTTTGTCATGTGCATGAATAAAATGCTGTTTGGCATGCAGTAATGCACATCTGAAGGTGTTAGAAGAGTTTTGCATGAATTATTATGTTAGAGTCTCAAAGCTCTGAAAACAGCGTTTCTGCTCCGGACAGACCTGGTTTGATGCAATGTTACTCAAACTCTGTCAAACATTAAAAGTTTGTCATGTGCATGAATAAAATGGTGTTTGGCATGCAGTAATGCACATCTGAATGTGTTAGAAGAGTTTTGCATGAATTATTATGTTAGAGTCTCAAAGCTCTGAAAACAGCGTTTCTGCTACGGACAAACCTGGTTTGATGCAATGTTACTGAAACTCCGTCAAACATTAAAAAATTGTCAAGTGCATTAATAAAATGCTGTTTGCAATGAAATAATGCACATCTGAAGGTGTTAGAAGAGATTTGCATGAATTATTATGTTAGACTCTCAAAGCTCTGAAAACAGCGTTTCTGCTCCGGACAAACCTGGTTTGATGCAATGTTACTCAAACTCTGTCAAACATTAAAAGTTTGTCATGTGCATGAATAAAATGCTGTTTGGCATGCAGTAATGCACATCTGAAGGTGTTAGAAGAGTTTTGCATGAATTATTATGTTAGAGTCTCAAAGCTCTGAAAACAAGAGTTTTGCATGAATTATTATGTTAGAGTCTCAAAGCTCTGAAAACAGCGTTTCTGCTCCGGACAAACCTGGTTTGATGCAATGTTACTGAAACTCTGTCAAACATTAAAAATTGTCAAATGCATGAATAAAATGCTGTTTGCAATGCAGTAATGCACATCTGAAGGTGGCATAATTATTATGTTAGAGTGTCAAAGCTCTGAAAACAGCGTTTCTGCTCCGGACAAACCTGGTTTGATGCAATGTTACTCAAACTCTGTCAAACATTAAAAGTTTGTCATGTGCATGAATAAAATGCTGTTTGGTATGCAGTAATGCACATCTGAAGGTGTTAGAAGAGTTTTGCATGAATTATTATGTTAGAGTGTCAAAGCTCTGAAAACAGCGTTTCTGCTCCGGACAAACCTGGTTTGATGCAATGTTACTCAAACTCTGTCAAACATTAAAAGTTTGTCATGTGCATGAATAAAATGCTGTTTGGCATGCAGTAATGCACATCTGAAGGTGGTCTCAAAGCTCTGAAAACAGCGTTTTTGCTCCGGACAAACCTGGTTTGATGCAATGTTACTCAAACTCTTTCAAACATTAAAAAATTGTCAAGTGCATGAATAAAATGCTGTTTGCAATGAAGTAATGCACATCTGAAGGTGTTAGAAGAGATTTGCATTATGTATTATGTTAAAGTCTCAAAGCTCTGAAAACAGCGTTTCTGCTCCGGACAAACCTGGTTTGATGCAATGTTACTCAAACTCTGTCAAACATTAAAAGTTTGTCATGTGCATGAATAAAATGGTGTTTGGCATGCAGTAATGCACATCTGAATGTGTTAGAAGAGTTTTGCATGAATTATTATGTTAGAGTCTCAAAGCTCTGAAAACAGCGTTTCTGCTACGGACAAACCTGGTTTGATGCAATGTTACTCAAACTCTTTCAAACATTAAAAAATTGTCAAGTGCATGAATAAAATGCTGTTTGCAATGAAGTAATGCACATCTGAAGGTGTTAGAAGAGATTTGCATGAATTATTATGTTAGAGTCTCAAAGCTCTGAAAACAGCGTTTCTGCTCCGGACAAACCTGGTTTGATGCAATGTTACTCAAACTCTGTCAAACATTAAAAGTTTGTCATGTGCATGAATAAAATGCTGTTTGGCATGCAGTAATGCACATCTGAAGGTGTTAGAAGAGTTTTGCATGAATTAATATGTTAGAGTCTCAAAGCTCTGAAAACAGCGTTTCTGCTCCGGACAGACCTGGTTTGATGCAATGTTACTCAAACTCTGTCAAACATTAAAAGTTTGTCATGTGCATGAATAAAATGGTGTTTGGCATGCAGTAATGCACATCTGAATGTGTTAGAAGAGTTTTGCATGAATTATTATGTTAGAGTCTCAAAGCTCTGAAAACAGCGTTTCTGCTACGGACAAACCTGGTTTGATGCAATGTTACTGAAACTCCGTCAAACATTAAAAAATTGTCAAGTGCATTAATAAAATGCTGTTTGCAATGAAATAATGCACATCTGAAGGTGTTAGAAGAGATTTGCATGAATTATTATGTTAGACTCTCAAAGCTCTGAAAACAGCGTTTCTGCTCCGGACAAACCTGGTTTGATGCAATGTTACTCAAACTCTGTCAAACATTAAAAGTTTGTCATGTGCATGAATAAAATGCTGTTTGGCATGCAGTAATGCACATGTGAAGGTGTTAGAAGAGTTTTGCATGAATTATTATGTTAGAGTCTCAAAGCTCTGAAAACAGCGTTTCTGCTCCGGACAGACCTGGTTTGATGCAATGTTACTCAAACTCTGTCAAACATTAAAAGTTTGTCATGTGCATGAATAAAATGGTGTTTGGCATGCAGTAAAGCACATCTGAATGTGTTAGAAGAGTTTGCATGAATTATTATGTTAGAGTCTCAAAGCTCTGAAAACAGCGTTTCTGCTACGGACAAACCTGGTTTGATGCAATGTTACTGAAACTCTGTCAAACATTAAAAAATTGTCAAGTGCATTAATAAAATGCTGTTTGCAATGAAATAATGCTCATCTGAAGGTGTTAGAAGAGATTTGCATGAATTATTATGTTAGACTCTCAAAGCTCTGAAAACAGCGTTTCTGCTCCGGACAAACCTGGTTTGATGCAATGTTACTCAAACTCTGTCAAACATTAAAAGTTTGTCATGTGCATGAATAAAATGCTGTTTGGCATGCAGTAATGCAAATCTGGAGGTGTTAGAAGAGTTTTGCATGAATTATTATGTTAGAGTCTCAAAGCTCTGAAAACAGCGTTTCTGCTCCGGAGAAACCTTGTTTGATGCAATGTTACTGAAACTCTGTCAAACATTAAAAAATTGTCAAGTGCATGAATAAAATGCTGTTTGCAATGAAGTAATGCACATCTGAAGGTGTTAGAAGAGATTTGCATGAATTATTATGTTAGAGTCTCAAAGCTCTGAAAACAACGTTTCTGCTCCGGACAAACCTGGTTTGCTGCAATGTTACTCAAACTCTGTCAAACATTAAAAGTTTGTCATGTGCATGAATAAAATGCTGTTTGGCATGCAGTAATGCACATCTGAAGGTGTTAGAAGAGTTTTGCATGAATTATTATGTTAGAGTGTCAAAGCTCTGAAAACAGCGTTTCTGCTCCGGACAAACCTGGTTTGATGCAATGTTACTGAAACTCTGTCAAACATTAAAAAATTGTCAAATGCATGAATAAAATGCTGTTTGCAATGCAGTAATGCACATCTGAAGGTGTTAGAAGACTTTTGCATGAATTATTATGTTAGAGTGTCAAAGCTCTGAAAACAGCGTTTCTGCTCCGGACAAACCTGGTTTGATGCAATGTTACTCAAACTCTGTCAAACATTAAAAGTTTGTCATGTGCATGAATAAAATGCTGTTTGGTATGCAGTAATGCACATCTGAAGGTGTTAGAAGAGTTTTGCATGAATTATTATGTTAGAGTGTCAAAGCTCTGAAAACAGCGTTTCTGCTCCGGACAAACCTGGTTTGATGCAATGTTACTCAAACTCTGTCAAACATTAAAAGTTTGTCATGTGCATGAATAAAATGCTGTTTGGCATGCAGTAATGCACATCTGAAGGTGTTAGAAGAGTTTTGCATGAATTATTATGTTAGAGTCTCAAAGCTCTGAAAACAGCGTTTTTGCTCCGGACAAACCTGGTTTGATGCAATGTTACTCAAACTCTTTCAAACATTAAAAAATTGTCAAGTGCATGAATAAAATGCTGTTTGCAATGAAGTAATGCACATCTGAAGGTGTTAGAAGAGATTTGCATTATGTATTATGTTAAAGTCTCAAAGCTCTGAAAACAGCGTTTCTGCTCCGGACAAACCTGGTTTGATGCAATGTTACTCAAACTCTGTCAAACATTAAAAGTTTGTCATGTGCATGAATAAAATGGTGTTTGGCATGCAGTAATGCACATCTGAATGTGTTAGAAGAGTTTTGCATGAATTATTATGTTAGAGTCTCAAAGCTCTGAAAACAGCGTTTCTGCTACGGACAAACCTGGTTTGATGCAATGTTACTCAAACTCTTTCAAACATTAAAAAATTGTCAAGTGCATGAATAAAATGCTGTTTGCAATGAAGTAATGCACATCTGAAGGTGTTAGAAGAGATTTGCATGAATTATTATGTTAGAGTCTCAAAGCTCTGAAAACAGCGTTTCTGCTCCGGACAAACCTGGTTTGATGCAATGTTACTCAAACTCTGTCAAACATTAAAAGTTTGTCATGTGCATGAATAAAATGCTGTTTGGCATGCAGTAATGCACATCTGAAGGTGTTAGAAGAGTTTTGCATGAATTAATATGTTAGAGTCTCAAAGCTCTGAAAACAGCGTTTCTGCTCCGGACAGACCTGGTTTGATGCAATGTTACTCAAACTCTGTCAAACATTAAAAGTTTGTCATGTGCATGAATAAAATGGTGTTTGGCATGCAGTAATGCACATCTGAATGTGTTAGAAGAGTTTTGCATGAATTATTATGTTAGAGTCTCAAAGCTCTGAAAACAGCGTTTCTGCTACGGACAAACCTGGTTTGATGCAATGTTACTGAAACTCCGTCAAACATTAAAAAATTGTCAAGTGCATTAATAAAATGCTGTTTGCAATGAAATAATGCACATCTGAAGGTGTTAGAAGAGATTTGCATGAATTATTATGTTAGACTCTCAAAGCTCTGAAAACAGCGTTTCTGCTCCGGACAAACCTGGTTTGATGCAATGTTACTCAAACTCTGTCAAACATTAAAAGTTTGTCATGTGCATGAATAAAATGCTGTTTGGCATGCAGTAATGCACATGTGAAGGTGTTAGAAGAGTTTTGCATGAATTATTATGTTAGAGTCTCAAAGCTCTGAAAACAGCGTTTCTGCTCCGGACAGACCTGGTTTGATGCAATGTTACTCAAACTCTGTCAAACATTAAAAGTTTGTCATGTGCATGAATAAAATGGTGTTTGGCATGCAGTAAAGCACATCTGAATGTGTTAGAAGAGTTTGCATGAATTATTATGTTAGAGTCTCAAAGCTCTGAAAACAGCGTTTCTGCTACGGACAAACCTGGTTTGATGCAATGTTACTGAAACTCTGTCAAACATTAAAAAATTGTCAAGTGCATTAATAAAATGCTGTTTGCAATGAAATAATGCTCATCTGAAGGTGTTAGAAGAGATTTGCATGAATTATTATGTTAGACTCTCAAAGCTCTGAAAACAGCGTTTCTGCTCCGGACAAACCTGGTTTGATGCAATGTTACTCAAACTCTGTCAAACATTAAAAGTTTGTCATGTGCATGAATAAAATGCTGTTTGGCATGCAGTAATGCAAATCTGAAGGTGTTAGAAGAGATTTGCATGAATTATTATGTTAGACTCTCAAAGCTCTGAAAACAGCGTTTCTGCTCCGGACAAACCTGGTTTGATGCAATGTTACTCAAACTCTGTCAAACATTAAAAGTTTGTCATGTGCATGAATAAAATGCTGTTTGGCATGCAGTAATGCACATCTGAAGGTGTTAGAAGAGTTTTGCATGAATTATTATGTTAGAGTCTCAAAGCTCTGAAAACAGCGTTTCTGCTCCGGACAAACCTGGTTTGATGCAATGTTACTCAAACTCTGTCAAACATTAAAAAATTGTCAAGTGCATGAATAAAATGCTGTTTGCGATGCAGTAATGCACATCTGAAGGTGTTAGAAGACTTTTGCATGAATTATTATGTTAGAGTGTCAAAGCTCTGAAAACAGCGTTTCTGCTCCGGACAAACCTGGTTTGATGCAATGTTACTCAAACTCTGTCAAACATTAAAAGTTTGTCATGTGCATGAATAAAATGCTGTTTGGCATGCAGTAATGCACATCTGAAGGTGTTAGAAGAGTTTTGCATGAATTATTATGTTAGAGTGTCAAAGCTCTGAAAACAGCGTTTCTGCTCCGGACAAACCTGGTTTGATGCAATGTTACTCAAACTCTGTCAAACATTAAAAGTTTGTCATGTGCATGAATAAAATGCTGTTTGGCATGCAGTAATGCACATCTGAAGGTGTTAGAAGAGTTTTGCATGAATTATTATGTTAGAGTCTCAAAGCTCTGAAAACAGCGTTTTTGCTCCGGACAAACCTGGTTTGATGCAATGTTACTCAAACTCTTTCAAACATTAAAAAATTGTCAAGTGCATTAATAAAATGCTGTTTGCAATGAAATAATGCACATCTGAAGGTGTTAGAAGAGATTTGCATGAATTATTATGTTAGACTCTCAAAGCTCTGAAAACAGCGTTTCTGCTCCGGACAAACCTGGTTTGATGCAATGTTACTCAAACTCTGTCAAACATTAAAAGTTTGTCATGTGCATGAATAAAATGCTGTTTGGCATGCAGTAATGCACATCTGGAGGTGTTAGAAGAGTTTTGCATGAATTATTATGTTAGAGTCTCAAAGCTCTGAAAACAGCGTTTCTGCTCCGGAGAAACCTTGTTTTATGCAATGTTACTGAAACTCTGTCAAACATTAAAAAATTGTCAAGTGCATGAATAAAATGCTGTTTGCAATGAAGTAATGCACATCTGAAGGTGTTAGAAGAGATTTGCATGAATTATTATGTTAGAGTCTCAAAGCTCTGAAAACAACGTTTCTGCTCCGGACAAACCTGGTTTGATGCAATGTTACTCAAACTCTGTCAAACATTAAAAGTTTGTCATGTGCATGAATAAAATGCTGTTTGGCATGCAGTAATGCACATCTGAAGGTGTTAGAAGAGTTTTGCATGAATTATTATGTTAGAGTGTCAAAGCTCTGAAAACAGCGTTTCTGCTCCGGACAAACCTGGTTTGATGCAATGTTACTCAAACTCTGTCAAACATTAAAAGTTTGTCATGTGCATGAATAAAATGCTGTTTGGCATGCAGTAATGCACATCTGAAGGTGTTAGAAGAGTTTTGCATGAATTATTATGTTAGAGTCTCAAAGCTCTGAAAACAGCGTTTCTGCTCCGGACAAACCTGGTTTGATGCAATGTTACTCAAACTCTGTCAAACATTAAAAAATTGTCAAGTGCATGAATAAAATGCTGTTTGCGATGCAGTAATGCACATCTGAAGGTGTTAGAAGACTTTTGCATGAATTATTATGTTAGAGTGTCAAAGCTCTGAAAACAGCGTTTCTGCTCCGGACAAACCTGGTTTGATGCAATGTTACTCAAACTCTGTCAAACATTAAAAGTTTGTCATGTGCATGAATAAAATGCTGTTTGGCATGCAGTAATGCACATCTGAAGGTGTTAGAAGAGTTTTGCATGAATTATTATGTTAGAGTGTCAAAGCTCTGAAAACAGCGTTTCTGCTCCGGACAAACCTGGTTTGATGCAATGTTACTCAAACTCTGTCAAACATTAAAAGTTTGTCATGTGCATGAATAAAATGCTGTTTGGCATGCAGTAATGCACATCTGAAGGTGTTAGAAGAGTTTTGCATGAATTATTATGTTAGAGTGTCAAAGCTCTGAAAACAGCGTTTCTGCTCCGGACAAACCTGGTTTGATGCAATGTTACTCAAACTCTGTCAAACATTAAAAGTTTGTCATGTGCATGAATAAAATGCTGTTTGGCATGCAGTAATGCACATCTGAAGGTGTTAGAAGAGTTTTGCATGAATTATTATGTTAGAGTCTCAAAGCTCTGAAAACAGCGTTTCTGCTCCGGACAAACCTGGTTTGATGCAATGTTACTCAAACTCTGTCAAACATTAAAAAATTGTCAAGTGCATGAATAAAATGCTGTTTGCGATGCAGTAATGCACATCTGAAGGTGTTAGAAGACTTTTGCATGAATTATTATGTTAGAGTGTCAAAGCTCTGAAAACAGCGTTTCTGCTCCGGACAAACCTGGTTTGATGCAATGTTACTCAAACTCTGTCAAACATTAAAAGTTTGTCATGTGCATGAATAAAATGCTGTTTGGCATGCAGTAATGCACATCTGAAGGTGTTAGAAGAGTTTTGCATGAATTATTATGTTAGAGTCTCAAAGCTCTGAAAACAGCGTTTTTGCTCCGGACAAACCTGGTTTGATGCAATGTTACTCAAACTCTTTCAAACATTAAAAAATTGTCAAGTGCATGAATAAAATGCTGTTTGCAATGAAGTAATGCACATCTGAAGGTGTTAGAAGAGATTTGCATGAATTATTATGTTAGAGTCTCAAAGCTCTGAAAACAGCGTTTCTGCTCCGGACAAACCTGGTTTGATGCAATGTTACTCAAACTCTGTCAAACATTAAAAGTTTGTCATGTGCATGAATAAAATGCTGTTTGGCATGCAGTAATGCACATCTGAAGGTGTTAGAAGAGTTTTGCATGAATTATTATGTTAGAGTCTCAAAGCTCTGAAAACAGCGTTTCTGCTCCGGACAGACCTGGTTTGATGCAATGTTACTCAAACTCTGTCAAACATTAAAAGTTTGTCATGTGCATGAATAAAATGGTGTTTGGCATGCAGTAATGCACATCTGAATGTGTTAGAAGAGTTTTGCATGAATTATTATGTTAGAGTCTCAAAGCTCTGAAAACAGCGTTTCTGCTCCGGACAAACCTGGTTTGATGCAATGTTACTGAAACTCTGTCAAACATTAAAAAATTGTCAAATGCATGAATAAAATGCTGTTTGCAATGCAGTAATGCACATCTGAAGGTGTTAGAAGACTTTTGCATGAATTATTATGTTAGAGTGTCAAAGCTCTGAAAACAGCGTTTCTGCTCCGGACAAACCTGGTTTGATGCAATGTTACTCAAACTCTGTCAAACATTAAAAGTTTGTCATGTGCATGAATAAAATGGTGTTTGGCATGCAGTAATGCACATCTGAATGTGTTAGAAGAGTTTTGCATGAATTATTATGTTAGAGTCTCAAAGCTCTGAAAACAGCGTTTCTGCTACGGACAAACCTGGTTTGATGCAATGTTACTGAAACTCTGTCAAACATTAAAAAATTGTCAAGTGCATTAATAAAATGCTGTTTGCAATGAAATAATGCACATCTGAAGGTGTTAGAAGAGATTTGCATGAATTATTATGTTAGACTCTCAAAGCTCTGAAAACAGCGTTTCTGCTCCGGACAAACCTGGTTTGATGCAATGTTACTCAAACTCTGTCAAACATTAAAAGTTTGTCATGTGCATGAATAAAATGCTGTTTGGCATGCAGTAATGCACATCTGAAGGTGTTAGAAGAGTTTTGCATGAATTATTATGTTAGAGTCTCAAAGCTCTGAAAACAGCGTTTTTGCTCCGGACAAACCTGGTTTGATGCAATGTTACTCAAACTCTTTCAAACATTAAAAAATTGTCAAGTGCATGAATAAAATGCTGTTTGCAATGAAGTAATGCACATCTGAAGGTGTTAGAAGAGATTTGCATGAATTATTATGTTAGAGTCTCAAAGCTCTGAAAACAGCGTTTCTGCTCCGGACAAACCTGGTTTGATGCAATGTTACTCAAACTCTGTCAAACATTAAAAGTTTGTCATGTGCATGAATAAAATGGTGTTTGGCATGCAGTAATGCACATCTGAATGTGTTAGAAGAGTTTTGCATGAATTATTATGTTAGAGTCTCAAAGCTCTGAAAACAGCGTTTCTGCTACGGACAAACCTGGTTTGATGCAATGTTACTCAAACTCTTTCAAACATTAAAAAATTGTCAAGTGCATGAATAAAATGCTGTTTGCAATGAAGTAATGCACATCTGAAGGTGTTAGAAGAGATTTGCATGAATTATTATGTTAGAGTCTCAAAGCTCTGAAAACAGCGTTTCTGCTCCGGACAAACCTGGTTTGATGCAATGTTACTCAAACTCTGTCAAACATTAAAAGTTTGTCATGTGCATGAATAAAATGCTGTTTGGCATGCAGTAATGCACATCTGAAGGTGTTAGAAGAGTTTTGCATGAATTATTATGTTAGAGTCTCAAAGCTCTGAAAACAGCGTTTCTGCTCCGGACAGACCTGGTTTGATGCAATGTTACTCAAACTCTGTCAAACATTAAAAGTTTGTCATGTGCATGAATAAAATGGTGTTTGGCATGCAGTAATGCACATCTGAATGTGTTAGAAGAGTTTTGCATGAATTATTATGTTAGAGTCTCAAAGCTCTGAAAACAGCGTTTCTGCTACGGACAAACCTGGTTTGATGCAATGTTACTGAAACTCCGTCAAACATTAAAAAATTGTCAAGTGCATTAATAAAATGCTGTTTGCAATGAAATAATGCACATCTGAAGGTGTTAGAAGAGATTTGCATGAATTATTATGTTAGACTCTCAAAGCTCTGAAAACAGCGTTTCTGCTCCGGACAAACCTGGTTTGATGCAATGTTACTCAAACTCTGTCAAACATTAAAAGTTTGTCATGTGCATGAATAAAATGCTGTTTGGCATGCAGTAATGCACATCTGGAGGTGTTAGAAGAGTTTTGCATGAATTATTATGTTAGAGTCTCAAAGCTCTGAAAACAGCGTTTCTGCTCCGGAGAAACCTTGTTTGATGCAATGTTACTGAAACTCTGTCAAACATTAAAAAATTGTCAAGTGCATGAATAAAATGCTGTTTGCAATGAAGTAATGCACATCTGAAGGTGTTAGAAGAGATTTGCATGAATTATTATGTTAGAGTCTCAAAGCTCTGAAAACAACGTTTCTGCTCCGGACAAACCTGGTTTGATGCAATGTTACTCAAACTCTGTCAAACATTAAAAGTTTGTCATGTGCATGAATAAAATGCTGTTTGGCATGCAGTAATGCACATCTGAAGGTGTTAGAAGAGTTTTGCATGAATTATTATGTTAGAGTGTCAAAGCTCTGAAAACAGCGTTTCTGCTCCGGACAAACCTGGTTTGATGCAATGTTACTCAAACTCTGTCAAACATTAAAAGTTTGTCATGTGCATGAATAAAATGCTGTTTGGCATGCAGTAATGCACATCTGAAGGTGTTAGAAGAGTTTTGCATGAATTATTATGTTAGAGTCTCAAAGCTCTGAAAACAGCGTTTCTGCTCCGGACAAACCTGGTTTGATGCAATGTTACTCAAACTCTGTCAAACATTAAAAAATTGTCAAGTGCATGAATAAAATGCTGTTTGCGATGCAGTAATGCACATCTGAAGGTGTTAGAAGACTTTTGCATGAATTATTATGTTAGAGTGTCAAAGCTCTGAAAACAGCGTTTCTGCTCCGGACAAACCTGGTTTGATGCAATGTTACTCAAACTCTGTCAAACATTAAAAGTTTGTCATGTGCATGAATAAAATGCTGTTTGGCATGCAGTAATGCACATCTGAAGGTGTTAGAAGAGTTTTGCATGAATTATTATGTTAGAGTCTCAAAGCTCTGAAAACAGCGTTTTTGCTCCGGACAAACCTGGTTTGATGCAATGTTACTCAAACTCTTTCAAACATTAAAAAATTGTCAAGTGCATGAATAAAATGCTGTTTGCAATGAAGTAATGCACATCTGAAGGTGTTAGAAGAGATTTGCATGAATTATTATGTTAGAGTCTCAAAGCTCTGAAAACAGCGTTTCTGCTCCGGACAAACCTGGTTTGATGCAATGTTACTCAAACTCTGTCAAACATTAAAAGTTTGTCATGTGCATGAATAAAATGCTGTTTGGCATGCAGTAATGCACATCTGAAGGTGTTAGAAGAGTTTTGCATGAATTATTATGTTAGAGTCTCAAAGCTCTGAAAACAGCGTTTCTGCTCCGGACAGACCTGGTTTGATGCAATGTTACCCAAACTCTGTCAAACATTAAAAGTTTGTCATGTGCATGAATAAAATGGTGTTTGGCATGCAGTAATGCACATCTGAATGTGTTAGAAGAGTTTTGCATGAATTATTATGTTAGAGTCTCAAAGCTCTGAAAACAGCGTTTCTGCTCCGGACAAACCTGGTTTGATGCAATGTTACTGAAACTCTGTCAAACATTAAAAAATTGTCAAATGCATGAATAAAATGCTGTTTGCAATGCAGTAATGCACATCTGAAGGTGTTAGAAGACTTTTGCATGAATTATTATGTTAGAGTGTCAAAGCTCTGAAAACAGCGTTTCTGCTCCGGACAAACCTGGTTTGATGCAATGTTACTCAAACTCTGTCAAACATTAAAAGTTTGTCATGTGCATGAATAAAATGGTGTTTGGCATGCAGTAATGCACATCTGAATGTGTTAGAAGAGTTTTGCATGAATTATTATGTTAGAGTCTCAAAGCTCTGAAAACAGCGTTTCTGCTACGGACAAACCTGGTTTGATGCAATGTTACTCAAACTCTTTCAAACATTAAAAAATTGTCAAGTGCATGAATAAAATGCTGTTTGCAATGAAGTAATGCACATCTGAATGTGTTAGAAGAGTTTTGCATGAATTATTATGTTAGAGTCTCAAAGCTCTGAAAACAGCGTTTCTGCTCCGGACAAACCTGGTTTGATGCAATGTTACTGAAACTCTGTCAAACATTAAAAAATTGTCAAATGCATGAATAAAATGCTGTTTGCAATGCAGTAATGCACATCTGAAGGTGTTAGAAGAGTTTTGCATGAATTATTATGTTAGAGTGTCAAAGCTCTGAAAACAGCGTTTCTGCTCCTTACAAGCCTGGTTTGATGCAATGTTACTCAAACTCTGTCAAACATTAAAAGTTTGTCATGTGCATGAATAAAATGCTGTTTGGCATGCAGTAATGCACATCTGAAGGTGTTAGAAGAGTTTTGCATGAATTATTATGTTAGAGTCTCAAAGCTCTGAAAACAGCGTTTTTGCTCCGGACAAAGCTGGTTTGATGCAATGTTACTCAAACTCTTTCAAACATTAAAAAATTGTCAAGTGCATGAATAAAATGCTGTTTGCAATGAAGTAATGCACATCTGAAGGTGTTAGAAGAGTTTTGCATGAAATATTATGTTAGAGTCTCAAAGCTCTGAAAACAGCGTTTCTGCTCCGGAGAAACCATGTTTGATGCAATGTTACTGAAACTCTGTCAAACATTAAAAAATTGTCAAGTGCATGAATAAAATGCTGTTTGCAATGAAGTAATGCACATCTGAAGGTGTTAGAAGAGATTTGCATGAATTATTATGTTAGAGTCTCAAAGCTCTGAAAACAACGTTTCTGCTCCGGACAAACCTGGTTTAATGCAATGTTACTCAAACTCTGTCAAACATTAAAAGTTTGTCATGTGCATGAATAAAATGCTGTTTGGCATGCAGTAATGCACATCTGAAGGTGTTAGAAGAGTTTTGCATGAATTATTATGTTAGAGTGTCAAAGCTCTGAAAACAGCGTTTCTGCTCCGGACAAACCTGGTTTGATGCAATGTTACTCAAACTCTGTCAAACATTAAAAGTTTGTCATGTGCATGAATAAAATGCTGTTTGGCATGGAGTAATGCACATCTGAAGGTGTTAGAAGAGTTTTGCATGAATTATTATGTTAGAGTCTCAAAGCTCTGAAAACAGCGTTTCTGCTCCGGACAAACCTGGTTTGATGCAATGTTACTCAAACTCTGTCAAACATTAAAAAATTGTCAAGTGCATGAATAAAATGCTGTTTGCGATGCAGTAATGCACATCTGAAGGTGTTAGAAGACTTTTGCATGAATTATTATGTTAGAGTGTCAAAGCTCTGAAAACAGCGTTTCTGCTCCGGACAAACCTGGTTTGATGCAATGTTACTCAAACTCTGTCAAACATTAAAAGTTTGTCATGTGCATGAATAAAATGCTGTTTGGCATGCAGTAATGCACATCTGAAGGTGTTAGAAGAGTTTTGCATGAATTATTATGTTAGAGTCTCAAAGCTCTGAAAACAGCGTTTTTGCTCCGGAAAAACCTGGTTTGATGCAATGTTACTCAAACTCTTTCAAACATTAAAAAATTGTCAAGTGCATGAATAAAATGCTGTTTGCAATGAAGTAATGCACATCTGAAGGTGTTAGAAGAGATTTGCATGAATTATTATGTTAGAGTCTCAAAGCTCTGAAAACAGCGTTTCTGCTCCGGACAAACCTGGTTTGATGCAATGTTACTCAAACTCTGTCAAACATTAAAAGTTTGTCATGTGCATGAATAAAATGCTGTTTGGCATGCAGTAATGCACATCTGAAGGTGTTAGAAGAGTTTTGCATGAATTATTATGTTAGAGTCTCAAAGCTCTGAAAACAGCGTTTCTGCTCCGGACAGACCTGGTTTGATGCAATGTTACTCAAACTCTGTCAAACATTAAAAGTTTGTCATGTGCATGAATAAAATGGTGTTTGGCATGCAGTAATGCACATCTGAATGTGTTTGAAGAGTTTTGCATGAATTATTATGTTAGAGTCTCAAAGCTCTGAAAACAGCGTTTCTGCTCCGGACAAACCTGGTTTGATGCAATGTTACTGAAACTCTGTCAAACATTAAAAAATTGTCAAATGCATGAATAAAATGCTGTTTGCAATGCAGTAATGCACATCTGAAGGTGTTAGAAGACTTTTGCATGAATTATTATGTTAGAGTGTCAAAGCTCTGAAAACAGCGTTTCTGCTCCGGACAAACCTGGTTTGATGCAATGTTACTCAAACTCTGTCAAACATTAAAAGTTTGTCATGTGCATGAATAAAATGCTGTTTGGCATGCAGTAATGCACATCTGAAGGTGTTAGAAGAGTTTTGCATGAATTATTATGTTAGAGTCTCAAAGCTCTGAAAACAGCGTTTTTGCTCCGGACAAACCTGGTTTGATGCAATGTTACTCAAACTCTTTCAAACATTAAAAAATTGTCAAGTGCATGAATAAAATGCTGTTTGCAATGAAGTAATGCACATCTGAAGGTGTTAGAAGAGATTTGCATGAATTATTATGTTAGAGTCTCAAAGCTCTGAAAACAGCGTTTCTGCTCCGGACAAACCTGGTTTGATGCAATGTTACTCAAACTCTGTCAAACATTAAAAGTTTGTCATGTGCATGAATAAAATGCTGTTTGGCATGCAGTAATGCACATCTGAAGGTGTTAGAAGAGTTTTGCATGAATTATTATGTTAGAGTGTCAAAGCTCTGAAAACAGCGTTTTTGCTCCGGACAAACCTGGTTTGATGCAATGTTACTCAAACTCTGTCAAACATTAAAAGTTTGTCATGTGCATGAATAAAATGCTGTTTGGCATGCAGTAATGCACATCTGAAGGTGTTAGAAGAGTTTTGCATGAATTATTATGTTAGAGTCTCAAAGCTCTGAAAACAGCGTTTCTGCTCCGGACAGACCTGGTTTGATGCAATGTTACTCAAACTCTGTCAAACATTAAAAGTTTGTCATGTGCATGAATAAAATGGTGTTTGGCATGCAGTAATGCACATCTGAATGTGTTAGAAGAGTTTTGCATGAATTATTATGTTAGAGTCTCAAAGCTCTGAAAACAGCGTTTCTGCTACGGACAAACCTGGTTTGATGCAATGTTACTGAAACTCCGTCAAACATTAAAAAATTGTCAAGTGCATTAATAAAATGCTGTTTGCAATGAAATAATGCACATCTGAAGGTGTTAGAAGAGATTTGCATGAATTATTATGTTAGACTCTCAAAGCTCTGAAAACAGCGTTTCTGCTCCGGACAAACCTGGTTTGATGCAATGTTACTCAAACTCTGTCAAACATTAAAAGTTTGTCATGTGCATGAATAAAATGCTGTTTGGCATGCAGTAATGCACATCTGAAGGTGTTAGAAGAGTTTTGCATGAATTATTATGTTAGAGTCTCAAAGCTCTGAAAACAGCGTTTCTGCTCCGGACAAACCTGGTTTGATGCAATGTTACTGAAACTCTGTCAAACATTAAAAAATTGTCAAATGCATGAATAAAATGCTGTTTGCAATGCAGTAATGCACATCTGAAGGTGTTAGAAGACTTTTGCATGAATTATTATGTTAGAGTGTCAAAGCTCTGAAAACAGCGTTTCTGCTCCGGACAAACCTGGTTTGATGCAATGTTACTCAAACTCTGTCAAACATTAAAAGTTTGTCATGTGCATGAATAAAATGCTGTTTGGTATGCAGTAATGCACATCTGAAGGTGTTAGAAGAGTTTTGCATGAATTATTATGTTAGAGTGTCAAAGCTCTGAAAACAGCGTTTCTGCTCCGGACAAACCTGGTTTGATGCAATGTTACTCAAACTCTGTCAAACATTAAAAGTTTGTCATGTGCATGAATAAAATGCTGTTTGGCATGCAGTAATGCACATCTGAAGGTGTTAGAAGAGTTTTGCATGAATTATTATGTTAGAGTCTCAAAGCTCTGAAAACAGCGTTTTTGCTCCGGACAAACCTGGTTTGATGCAATGTTACTCAAACTCTTTCAAACATTAAAAAATTGTCAAGTGCATGAATAAAATGCTGTTTGCAATGAAGTAATGCACATCTGAAGGTGTTAGAAGAGATTTGCATTATGTATTATGTTAAAGTCTCAAAGCTCTGAAAACAGCGTTTCTGCTCCGGACAAACCTGGTTTGATGCAATGTTACTCAAACTCTGTCAAACATTAAAAGTTTGTCATGTGCATGAATAAAATGGTGTTTGGCATGCAGTAATGCACATCTGAATGTGTTAGAAGAGTTTTGCATGAATTATTATGTTAGAGTCTCAAAGCTCTGAAAACAGCGTTTCTGCTACGGACAAACCTGGTTTGATGCAATGTTACTCAAACTCTTTCAAACATTAAAAAATTGTCAAGTGCATGAATAAAATGCTGTTTGCAATGAAGTAATGCACATCTGAAGGTGTTAGAAGAGATTTGCATGAATTATTATGTTAGAGTCTCAAAGCTCTGAAAACAGCGTTTCTGCTCCGGACAAACCTGGTTTGATGCAATGTTACTCAAACTCTGTCAAACATTAAAAGTTTGTCATGTGCATGAATAAAATGCTGTTTGGCATGCAGTAATGCACATCTGAAGGTGTTAGAAGAGTTTTGCATGAATTAATATGTTAGAGTCTCAAAGCTCTGAAAACAGCGTTTCTGCTCCGGACAGACCTGGTTTGATGCAATGTTACTCAAACTCTGTCAAACATTAAAAGTTTGTCATGTGCATGAATAAAATGGTGTTTGGCATGCAGTAATGCACATCTGAATGTGTTAGAAGAGTTTTGCATGAATTATTATGTTAGAGTCTCAAAGCTCTGAAAACAGCGTTTCTGCTACGGACAAACCTGGTTTGATGCAATGTTACTGAAACTCCGTCAAACATTAAAAAATTGTCAAGTGCATTAATAAAATGCTGTTTGCAATGAAATAATGCACATCTGAAGGTGTTAGAAGAGATTTGCATGAATTATTATGTTAGACTCTCAAAGCTCTGAAAACAGCGTTTCTGCTCCGGACAAACCTGGTTTGATGCAATGTTACTCAAACTCTGTCAAACATTAAAAGTTTGTCATGTGCATGAATAAAATGCTGTTTGGCATGCAGTAATGCACATGTGAAGGTGTTAGAAGAGTTTTGCATGAATTATTATGTTAGAGTCTCAAAGCTCTGAAAACAGCGTTTCTGCTCCGGACAGACCTGGTTTGATGCAATGTTACTCAAACTCTGTCAAACATTAAAAGTTTGTCATGTGCATGAATAAAATGGTGTTTGGCATGCAGTAAAGCACATCTGAATGTGTTAGAAGAGTTTGCATGAATTATTATGTTAGAGTCTCAAAGCTCTGAAAACAGCGTTTCTGCTACGGACAAACCTGGTTTGATGCAATGTTACTGAAACTCTGTCAAACATTAAAAAATTGTCAAGTGCATTAATAAAATGCTGTTTGCAATGAAATAATGCTCATCTGAAGGTGTTAGAAGAGATTTGCATGAATTATTATGTTAGACTCTCAAAGCTCTGAAAACAGCGTTTCTGCTCCGGACAAACCTGGTTTGATGCAATGTTACTCAAACTCTGTCAAACATTAAAAGTTTGTCATGTGCATGAATAAAATGCTGTTTGGCATGCAGTAATGCAAATCTGGAGGTGTTAGAAGAGTTTTGCATGAATTATTATGTTAGAGTCTCAAAGCTCTGAAAACAGCGTTTCTGCTCCGGAGAAACCTTGTTTGATGCAATGTTACTGAAACTCTGTCAAACATTAAAAAATTGTCAAGTGCATGAATAAAATGCTGTTTGCAATGAAGTAATGCACATCTGAAGGTGTTAGAAGAGATTTGCATGAATTATTATGTTAGAGTCTCAAAGCTCTGAAAACAACGTTTCTGCTCCGGACAAACCTGGTTTGCTGCAATGTTACTCAAACTCTGTCAAACATTAAAAGTTTGTCATGTGCATGAATAAAATGCTGTTTGGCATGCAGTAATGCACATCTGAAGGTGTTAGAAGAGTTTTGCATGAATTATTATGTTAGAGTGTCAAAGCTCTGAAAACAGCGTTTCTGCTCCGGACAAACCTGGTTTGATGCAATGTTACTGAAACTCTGTCAAACATTAAAAAATTGTCAAATGCATGAATAAAATGCTGTTTGCAATGCAGTAATGCACATCTGAAGGTGTTAGAAGACTTTTGCATGAATTATTATGTTAGAGTGTCAAAGCTCTGAAAACAGCGTTTCTGCTCCGGACAAACCTGGTTTGATGCAATGTTACTCAAACTCTGTCAAACATTAAAAGTTTGTCATGTGCATGAATAAAATGCTGTTTGGTATGCAGTAATGCACATCTGAAGGTGTTAGAAGAGTTTTGCATGAATTATTATGTTAGAGTGTCAAAGCTCTGAAAACAGCGTTTCTGCTCCGGACAAACCTGGTTTGATGCAATGTTACTCAAACTCTGTCAAACATTAAAAGTTTGTCATGTGCATGAATAAAATGCTGTTTGGCATGCAGTAATGCACATCTGAAGGTGTTAGAAGAGTTTTGCATGAATTATTATGTTAGAGTCTCAAAGCTCTGAAAACAGCGTTTTTGCTCCGGACAAACCTGGTTTGATGCAATGTTACTCAAACTCTTTCAAACATTAAAAAATTGTCAAGTGCATGAATAAAATGCTGTTTGCAATGAAGTAATGCACATCTGAAGGTGTTAGAAGAGATTTGCATTATGTATTATGTTAAAGTCTCAAAGCTCTGAAAACAGCGTTTCTGCTCCGGACAAACCTGGTTTGATGCAATGTTACTCAAACTCTGTCAAACATTAAAAGTTTGTCATGTGCATGAATAAAATGGTGTTTGGCATGCAGTAATGCACATCTGAATGTGTTAGAAGAGTTTTGCATGAATTATTATGTTAGAGTCTCAAAGCTCTGAAAACAGCGTTTCTGCTACGGACAAACCTGGTTTGATGCAATGTTACTCAAACTCTTTCAAACATTAAAAAATTGTCAAGTGCATGAATAAAATGCTGTTTGCAATGAAGTAATGCACATCTGAAGGTGTTAGAAGAGATTTGCATGAATTATTATGTTAGAGTCTCAAAGCTCTGAAAACAGCGTTTCTGCTCCGGACAAACCTGGTTTGATGCAATGTTACTCAAACTCTGTCAAACATTAAAAGTTTGTCATGTGCATGAATAAAATGCTGTTTGGCATGCAGTAATGCACATCTGAAGGTGTTAGAAGAGTTTTGCATGAATTAATATGTTAGAGTCTCAAAGCTCTGAAAACAGCGTTTCTGCTCCGGACAGACCTGGTTTGATGCAATGTTACTCAAACTCTGTCAAACATTAAAAGTTTGTCATGTGCATGAATAAAATGGTGTTTGGCATGCAGTAATGCACATCTGAATGTGTTAGAAGAGTTTTGCATGAATTATTATGTTAGAGTCTCAAAGCTCTGAAAACAGCGTTTCTGCTACGGACAAACCTGGTTTGATGCAATGTTACTGAAACTCCGTCAAACATTAAAAAATTGTCAAGTGCATTAATAAAATGCTGTTTGCAATGAAATAATGCACATCTGAAGGTGTTAGAAGAGATTTGCATGAATTATTATGTTAGACTCTCAAAGCTCTGAAAACAGCGTTTCTGCTCCGGACAAACCTGGTTTGATGCAATGTTACTCAAACTCTGTCAAACATTAAAAGTTTGTCATGTGCATGAATAAAATGCTGTTTGGCATGCAGTAATGCACATGTGAAGGTGTTAGAAGAGTTTTGCATGAATTATTATGTTAGAGTCTCAAAGCTCTGAAAACAGCGTTTCTGCTCCGGACAGACCTGGTTTGATGCAATGTTACTCAAACTCTGTCAAACATTAAAAGTTTGTCATGTGCATGAATAAAATGGTGTTTGGCATGCAGTAAAGCACATCTGAATGTGTTAGAAGAGTTTGCATGAATTATTATGTTAGAGTCTCAAAGCTCTGAAAACAGCGTTTCTGCTACGGACAAACCTGGTTTGATGCAATGTTACTGAAACTCTGTCAAACATTAAAAAATTGTCAAGTGCATTAATAAAATGCTGTTTGCAATGAAATAATGCTCATCTGAAGGTGTTAGAAGAGATTTGCATGAATTATTATGTTAGACTCTCAAAGCTCTGAAAACAGCGTTTCTGCTCCGGACAAACCTGGTTTGATGCAATGTTACTCAAACTCTGTCAAACATTAAAAGTTTGTCATGTGCATGAATAAAATGCTGTTTGGCATGCAGTAATGCAAATCTGGAGGTGTTAGAAGAGTTTTGCATGAATTATTATGTTAGAGTCTCAAAGCTCTGAAAACAGCGTTTCTGCTCCGGAGAAACCTTGTTTGATGCAATGTTACTGAAACTCTGTCAAACATTAAAAAATTGTCAAGTGCATGAATAAAATGCTGTTTGCAATGAAGTAATGCACATCTGAAGGTGTTAGAAGAGATTTGCATGAATTATTATGTTAGAGTCTCAAAGCTCTGAAAACAACGTTTCTGCTCCGGACAAACCTGGTTTGCTGCAATGTTACTCAAACTCTGTCAAACATTAAAAGTTTGTCATGTGCATGAATAAAATGCTGTTTGGCATGCAGTAATGCACATCTGAAGGTGTTAGAAGAGTTTTGCATGAATTATTATGTTAGAGTGTCAAAGCTCTGAAAACAGCGTTTCTGCTCCGGACAAACCTGGTTTGATGCAATGTTACTCAAACTCTGTCAAACATTAAAAGTTTGTCATGTGCATGAATAAAATGCTGTTTGGCATGCAGTAATGCACATCTGAAGGTGTTAGAAGAGTTTTGCATGAATTATTATGTTAGAGTCTCAAAGCTCTGAAAACAGCGTTTCTGCTCCGGACAAACCTGGTTTGATGCAATGTTACTCAAACTCTGTCAAACATTAAAAAATTGTCAAGTGCATGAATAAAATGCTGTTTGCGATGCAGTAATGCACATCTGAAGGTGTTAGAAGACTTTTGCATGAATTATTATGTTAGAGTGTCAAAGCTCTGAAAACAGCGTTTCTGCTCCGGACAAACCTGGTTTGATGCAATGTTACTCAAACTCTGTCAAACATTAAAAGTTTGTCATGTGCATGAATAAAATGCTGTTTGGCATGCAGTAATGCACATCTGAAGGTGTTAGAAGAGTTTTGCATGAATTATTATGTTAGAGTGTCAAAGCTCTGAAAACAGCGTTTCTGCTCCGGACAAACCTGGTTTGATGCAATGTTACTCAAACTCTGTCAAACATTAAAAGTTTGTCATGTGCATGAATAAAATGCTGTTTGGCATGCAGTAATGCACATCTGAAGGTGTTAGAAGAGTTTTGCATGAATTATTATGTTAGAGTCTCAAAGCTCTGAAAACAGCGTTTTTGCTCCGGACAAACCTGGTTTGATGCAATGTTACTCAAACTCTTTCAAACATTAAAAAATTGTCAAGTGCATTAATAAAATGCTGTTTGCAATGAAATAATGCACATCTGAAGGTGTTAGAAGAGATTTGCATGAATTATTATGTTAGACTCTCAAAGCTCTGAAAACAGCGTTTCTGCTCCGGACAAACCTGGTTTGATGCAATGTTACTCAAACTCTGTCAAACATTAAAAGTTTGTCATGTGCATGAATAAAATGCTGTTTGGCATGCAGTAATGCACATCTGGAGGTGTTAGAAGAGTTTTGCATGAATTATTATGTTAGAGTCTCAAAGCTCTGAAAACAGCGTTTCTGCTCCGGAGAAACCTTGTTTTATGCAATGTTACTGAAACTCTGTCAAACATTAAAAAATTGTCAAGTGCATGAATAAAATGCTGTTTGCAATGAAGTAATGCACATCTGAAGGTGTTAGAAGAGATTTGCATGAATTATTATGTTAGAGTCTCAAAGCTCTGAAAACAACGTTTCTGCTCCGGACAAACCTGGTTTGATGCAATGTTACTCAAACTCTGTCAAACATTAAAAGTTTGTCATGTGCATGAATAAAATGCTGTTTGGCATGCAGTAATGCACATCTGAAGGTGTTAGAAGAGTTTTGCATGAATTATTCTGTTAGAGTGTCAAAGCTCTGAAAACAGCGTTTCTGCTCCGGACAAACCTGGTTTGATGCAATGTTACTCAAACTCTGTCAAACATTAAAAGTTTGTCATGTGCATGAATAAAATGCTGTTTGGCATGCAGTAATGCACATCTGAAGGTGTTAGAAGAGTTTTGCATGAATTATTATGTTAGAGTCTCAAAGCTCTGAAAACAGCGTTTCTGCTCCGGACAAACCTGGTTTGATGCAATGTTACTCAAACTCTGTCAAACATTAAAAAATTGTCAAGTGCATGAATAAAATGCTGTTTGCGATGCAGTAATGCACATCTGAAGGTGTTAGAAGACTTTTGCATGAATTATTATGTTAGAGTGTCAAAGCTCTGAAAACAGCGTTTCTGCTCCGGACAAACCTGGTTTGATGCAATGTTACTCAAACTCTGTCAAACATTAAAAGTTTGTCATGTGCATGAATAAAATGCTGTTTGGCATGCAGTAATGCACATCTGAAGGTGTTAGAAGAGTTTTGCATGAATTATTATGTTAGAGTGTCAAAGCTCTGAAAACAGCGTTTCTGCTCCGGACAAACCTGGTTTGATGCAATGTTACTCAAACTCTGTCAAACATTAAAAGTTTGTCATGTGCATGAATAAAATGGTGTTTGGCATGCAGTAATGCACATCTGAATGTGTTAGAAGAGTTTTGCATGAATTATTATGTTAGAGTCTCAAAGCTCTGAAAACAGCGTTTCTGCTCCGGACAAACCTGGTTTGATGCAATGTTACTGAAACTCTGTCAAACATTAAAAAATTGTCAAATGCATGAATAAAATGCTGTTTGCAATGCAGTAATGCACATCTGAAGGTGTTAGAAGAGTTTTGCATGAATTATTATGTTAGAGTGTCAAAGCTCTGAAAACAGCGTTTCTGCTCCGGACAAACCTGGTTTGATGCAATGTTACTCAAACTCTGTCAAACATTAAAAGTTTGTCATGTGCATGAATAAAATGCTGTTTGGCATGCAGTAATGCACATCTGAAGGTGTTAGAAGAGTTTTGCATGAATTATTATGTTAGAGTGTCAAAGCTCTGAAAACAGCGTTTCTGCTCCGGACAAACCTGGTTTGATGCAATGTTACTCAAACTCTGTCAAACATTAAAAGTTTGTCATGTGCATGAATAAAATGCTGTTTGGCATGCAGTAATGCACATCTGAAGGTGTTAGAAGAGTTTTGCATGAATTATTATGTTAGAGTGTCAAAGCTCTGAAAACAGCGTTTTTGCTCCGGACAAACCTGGTTTGATGCAATGTTACTCAAACTCTGTCAAACATTAAAAGTTTGTCATGTGCATGAATAAAATGCTGTTTGGCATGCAGTAATGCACATCTGAAGGTGTTAGAAGAGTTTTGCATGAATTATTATGTTAGAGTCTCAAAGCTCTGAAAACAGCGTTTCTGCTCCGGACAGACCTGGTTTGATGCAATGTTACTCAAACTCTGTCAAACATTAAAAGTTTGTCATGTGCATGAATAAAATGGTGTTTGGCATGCAGTAATGCACATCTGAATGTGTTAGAAGAGTTTTGCATGAATTATTATGTTAGAGTCTCAAAGCTCTGAAAACAGCGTTTCTGCTACGGACAAACCTGGTTTGATGCAATGTTACTGAAACTCCGTCAAACATTAAAAAATTGTCAAGTGCATTAATAAAATGCTGTTTGCAATGAAATAATGCACATCTGAAGGTGTTAGAAGAGATTTGCATGAATTATTATGTTAGACTCTCAAAGCTCTGAAAACAGCGTTTCTGCTCCGGACAAACCTGGTTTGATGCAATGTTACTCAAACTCTGTCAAACATTAAAAGTTTGTCATGTGCATGAATAAAATGCTGTTTGGCATGCAGTAATGCACATCTGAAGGTGTTAGAAGAGTTTTGCATGAATTATTATGTTAGAGTCTCAAAGCTCTGAAAACAGCGTTTCTGCTCCGGACAAACCTGGTTTGATGCAATGTTACTGAAACTCTGTCAAACATTAAAAAATTGTCAAATGCATGAATAAAATGCTGTTTGCAATGCAGTAATGCACATCTGAAGGTGTTAGAAGACTTTTGCATGAATTATTATGTTAGAGTGTCAAAGCTCTGAAAACAGCGTTTCTGCTCCGGACAAACCTGGTTTGATGCAATGTTACTCAAACTCTGTCAAACATTAAAAGTTTGTCATGTGCATGAATAAAATGCTGTTTGGTATGCAGTAATGCACATCTGAAGGTGTTAGAAGAGTTTTGCATGAATTATTATGTTAGAGTGTCAAAGCTCTGAAAACAGCGTTTCTGCTCCGGACAAACCTGGTTTGATGCAATGTTACTCAAACTCTGTCAAACATTAAAAGTTTGTCATGTGCATGAATAAAATGCTGTTTGGCATGCAGTAATGCACATCTGAAGGTGTTAGAAGAGTTTTGCATGAATTATTATGTTAGAGTCTCAAAGCTCTGAAAACAGCGTTTTTGCTCCGGACAAACCTGGTTTGATGCAATGTTACTCAAACTCTTTCAAACATTAAAAAATTGTCAAGTGCATGAATAAAATGCTGTTTGCAATGAAGTAATGCACATCTGAAGGTGTTAGAAGAGATTTGCATTATGTATTATGTTAAAGTCTCAAAGCTCTGAAAACAGCGTTTCTGCTCCGGACAAACCTGGTTTGATGCAATGTTACTCAAACTCTGTCAAACATTAAAAGTTTGTCATGTGCATGAATAAAATGGTGTTTGGCATGCAGTAATGCACATCTGAATGTGTTAGAAGAGTTTTGCATGAATTATTATGTTAGAGTCTCAAAGCTCTGAAAACAGCGTTTCTGCTACGGACAAACCTGGTTTGATGCAATGTTACTCAAACTCTTTCAAACATTAAAAAATTGTCAAGTGCATGAATAAAATGCTGTTTGCAATGAAGTAATGCACATCTGAAGGTGTTAGAAGAGATTTGCATGAATTATTATGTTAGAGTCTCAAAGCTCTGAAAACAGCGTTTCTGCTCCGGACAAACCTGGTTTGATGCAATGTTACTCAAACTCTGTCAAACATTAAAAGTTTGTCATGTGCATGAATAAAATGCTGTTTGGCATGCAGTAATGCACATCTGAAGGTGTTAGAAGAGTTTTGCATGAATTAATATGTTAGAGTCTCAAAGCTCTGAAAACAGCGTTTCTGCTCCGGACAGACCTGGTTTGATGCAATGTTACTCAAACTCTGTCAAACATTAAAAGTTTGTCATGTGCATGAATAAAATGGTGTTTGGCATGCAGTAATGCACATCTGAATGTGTTAGAAGAGTTTTGCATGAATTATTATGTTAGAGTCTCAAAGCTCTGAAAACAGCGTTTCTGCTACGGACAAACCTGGTTTGATGCAATGTTACTGAAACTCCGTCAAACATTAAAAAATTGTCAAGTGCATTAATAAAATGCTGTTTGCAATGAAATAATGCACATCTGAAGGTGTTAGAAGAGATTTGCATGAATTATTATGTTAGACTCTCAAAGCTCTGAAAACAGCGTTTCTGCTCCGGACAAACCTGGTTTGATGCAATGTTACTCAAACTCTGTCAAACATTAAAAGTTTGTCATGTGCATGAATAAAATGCTGTTTGGCATGCAGTAATGCACATGTGAAGGTGTTAGAAGAGTTTTGCATGAATTATTATGTTAGAGTCTCAAAGCTCTGAAAACAGCGTTTCTGCTCCGGACAGACCTGGTTTGATGCAATGTTACTCAAACTCTGTCAAACATTAAAAGTTTGTCATGTGCATGAATAAAATGGTGTTTGGCATGCAGTAAAGCACATCTGAATGTGTTAGAAGAGTTTGCATGAATTATTATGTTAGAGTCTCAAAGCTCTGAAAACAGCGTTTCTGCTACGGACAAACCTGGTTTGATGCAATGTTACTGAAACTCTGTCAAACATTAAAAAATTGTCAAGTGCATTAATAAAATGCTGTTTGCAATGAAATAATGCTCATCTGAAGGTGTTAGAAGAGATTTGCATGAATTATTATGTTAGACTCTCAAAGCTCTGAAAACAGCGTTTCTGCTCCGGACAAACCTGGTTTGATGCAATGTTACTCAAACTCTGTCAAACATTAAAAGTTTGTCATGTGCATGAATAAAATGCTGTTTGGCATGCAGTAATGCAAATCTGGAGGTGTTAGAAGAGTTTTGCATGAATTATTATGTTAGAGTCTCAAAGCTCTGAAAACAGCGTTTCTGCTCCGGAGAAACCTTGTTTGATGCAATGTTACTGAAACTCTGTCAAACATTAAAAAATTGTCAAGTGCATGAATAAAATGCTGTTTGCAATGAAGTAATGCACATCTGAAGGTGTTAGAAGAGATTTGCATGAATTATTATGTTAGAGTCTCAAAGCTCTGAAAACAACGTTTCTGCTCCGGACAAACCTGGTTTGCTGCAATGTTACTCAAACTCTGTCAAACATTAAAAGTTTGTCATGTGCATGAATAAAATGCTGTTTGGCATGCAGTAATGCACATCTGAAGGTGTTAGAAGAGTTTTGCATGAATTATTATGTTAGAGTGTCAAAGCTCTGAAAACAGCGTTTCTGCTCCGGACAAACCTGGTTTGATGCAATGTTACTGAAACTCTGTCAAACATTAAAAAATTGTCAAATGCATGAATAAAATGCTGTTTGCAATGCAGTAATGCACATCTGAAGGTGTTAGAAGACTTTTGCATGAATTATTATGTTAGAGTGTCAAAGCTCTGAAAACAGCGTTTCTGCTCCGGACAAACCTGGTTTGATGCAATGTTACTCAAACTCTGTCAAACATTAAAAGTTTGTCATGTGCATGAATAAAATGCTGTTTGGTATGCAGTAATGCACATCTGAAGGTGTTAGAAGAGTTTTGCATGAATTATTATGTTAGAGTGTCAAAGCTCTGAAAACAGCGTTTCTGCTCCGGACAAACCTGGTTTGATGCAATGTTACTCAAACTCTGTCAAACATTAAAAGTTTGTCATGTGCATGAATAAAATGCTGTTTGGCATGCAGTAATGCACATCTGAAGGTGTTAGAAGAGTTTTGCATGAATTATTATGTTAGAGTCTCAAAGCTCTGAAAACAGCGTTTTTGCTCCGGACAAACCTGGTTTGATGCAATGTTACTCAAACTCTTTCAAACATTAAAAAATTGTCAAGTGCATGAATAAAATGCTGTTTGCAATGAAGTAATGCACATCTGAAGGTGTTAGAAGAGATTTGCATTATGTATTATGTTAAAGTCTCAAAGCTCTGAAAACAGCGTTTCTGCTCCGGACAAACCTGGTTTGATGCAATGTTACTCAAACTCTGTCAAACATTAAAAGTTTGTCATGTGCATGAATAAAATGGTGTTTGGCATGCAGTAATGCACATCTGAATGTGTTAGAAGAGTTTTGCATGAATTATTATGTTAGAGTCTCAAAGCTCTGAAAACAGCGTTTCTGCTACGGACAAACCTGGTTTGATGCAATGTTACTCAAACTCTTTCAAACATTAAAAAATTGTCAAGTGCATGAATAAAATGCTGTTTGCAATGAAGTAATGCACATCTGAAGGTGTTAGAAGAGATTTGCATGAATTATTATGTTAGAGTCTCAAAGCTCTGAAAACAGCGTTTCTGCTCCGGACAAACCTGGTTTGATGCAATGTTACTCAAACTCTGTCAAACATTAAAAGTTTGTCATGTGCATGAATAAAATGCTGTTTGGCATGCAGTAATGCACATCTGAAGGTGTTAGAAGAGTTTTGCATGAATTAATATGTTAGAGTCTCAAAGCTCTGAAAACAGCGTTTCTGCTCCGGACAGACCTGGTTTGATGCAATGTTACTCAAACTCTGTCAAACATTAAAAGTTTGTCATGTGCATGAATAAAATGGTGTTTGGCATGCAGTAATGCACATCTGAATGTGTTAGAAGAGTTTTGCATGAATTATTATGTTAGAGTCTCAAAGCTCTGAAAACAGCGTTTCTGCTACGGACAAACCTGGTTTGATGCAATGTTACTGAAACTCCGTCAAACATTAAAAAATTGTCAAGTGCATTAATAAAATGCTGTTTGCAATGAAATAATGCACATCTGAAGGTGTTAGAAGAGATTTGCATGAATTATTATGTTAGACTCTCAAAGCTCTGAAAACAGCGTTTCTGCTCCGGACAAACCTGGTTTGATGCAATGTTACTCAAACTCTGTCAAACATTAAAAGTTTGTCATGTGCATGAATAAAATGCTGTTTGGCATGCAGTAATGCACATGTGAAGGTGTTAGAAGAGTTTTGCATGAATTATTATGTTAGAGTCTCAAAGCTCTGAAAACAGCGTTTCTGCTCCGGACAGACCTGGTTTGATGCAATGTTACTCAAACTCTGTCAAACATTAAAAGTTTGTCATGTGCATGAATAAAATGGTGTTTGGCATGCAGTAAAGCACATCTGAATGTGTTAGAAGAGTTTGCATGAATTATTATGTTAGAGTCTCAAAGCTCTGAAAACAGCGTTTCTGCTACGGACAAACCTGGTTTGATGCAATGTTACTGAAACTCTGTCAAACATTAAAAAATTGTCAAGTGCATTAATAAAATGCTGTTTGCAATGAAATAATGCTCATCTGAAGGTGTTAGAAGAGATTTGCATGAATTATTATGTTAGACTCTCAAAGCTCTGAAAACAGCGTTTCTGCTCCGGACAAACCTGGTTTGATGCAATGTTACTCAAACTCTGTCAAACATTAAAAGTTTGTCATGTGCATGAATAAAATGCTGTTTGGCATGCAGTAATGCAAATCTGGAGGTGTTAGAAGAGTTTTGCATGAATTATTATGTTAGAGTCTCAAAGCTCTGAAAACAGCGTTTCTGCTCCGGAGAAACCTTGTTTGATGCAATGTTACTGAAACTCTGTCAAACATTAAAAAATTGTCAAGTGCATGAATAAAATGCTGTTTGCAATGAAGTAATGCACATCTGAAGGTGTTAGAAGAGATTTGCATGAATTATTATGTTAGAGTCTCAAAGCTCTGAAAACAACGTTTCTGCTCCGGACAAACCTGGTTTGCTGCAATGTTACTCAAACTCTGTCAAACATTAAAAGTTTGTCATGTGCATGAATAAAATGCTGTTTGGCATGCAGTAATGCACATCTGAAGGTGTTAGAAGAGTTTTGCATGAATTATTATGTTAGAGTGTCAAAGCTCTGAAAACAGCGTTTCTGCTCCGGACAAACCTGGTTTGATGCAATGTTACTCAAACTCTGTCAAACATTAAAAGTTTGTCATGTGCATGAATAAAATGCTGTTTGGCATGCAGTAATGCACATCTGAAGGTGTTAGAAGAGTTTTGCATGAATTATTATGTTAGAGTCTCAAAGCTCTGAAAACAGCGTTTCTGCTCCGGACAAACCTGGTTTGATGCAATGTTACTCAAACTCTGTCAAACATTAAAAAATTGTCAAGTGCATGAATAAAATGCTGTTTGCGATGCAGTAATGCACATCTGAAGGTGTTAGAAGACTTTTGCATGAATTATTATGTTAGAGTGTCAAAGCTCTGAAAACAGCGTTTCTGCTCCGGACAAACCTGGTTTGATGCAATGTTACTCAAACTCTGTCAAACATTAAAAGTTTGTCATGTGCATGAATAAAATGCTGTTTGGCATGCAGTAATGCACATCTGAAGGTGTTAGAAGAGTTTTGCATGAATTATTATGTTAGAGTGTCAAAGCTCTGAAAACAGCGTTTCTGCTCCGGACAAACCTGGTTTGATGCAATGTTACTCAAACTCTGTCAAACATTAAAAGTTTGTCATGTGCATGAATAAAATGCTGTTTGGCATGCAGTAATGCACATCTGAAGGTGTTAGAAGAGTTTTGCATGAATTATTATGTTAGAGTCTCAAAGCTCTGAAAACAGCGTTTTTGCTCCGGACAAACCTGGTTTGATGCAATGTTACTCAAACTCTTTCAAACATTAAAAAATTGTCAAGTGCATTAATAAAATGCTGTTTGCAATGAAATAATGCACATCTGAAGGTGTTAGAAGAGATTTGCATGAATTATTATGTTAGACTCTCAAAGCTCTGAAAACAGCGTTTCTGCTCCGGACAAACCTGGTTTGATGCAATGTTACTCAAACTCTGTCAAACATTAAAAGTTTGTCATGTGCATGAATAAAATGCTGTTTGGCATGCAGTAATGCACATCTGGAGGTGTTAGAAGAGTTTTGCATGAATTATTATGTTAGAGTCTCAAAGCTCTGAAAACAGCGTTTCTGCTCCGGAGAAACCTTGTTTTATGCAATGTTACTGAAACTCTGTCAAACATTAAAAAATTGTCAAGTGCATGAATAAAATGCTGTTTGCAATGAAGTAATGCACATCTGAAGGTGTTAGAAGAGATTTGCATGAATTATTATGTTAGAGTCTCAAAGCTCTGAAAACAACGTTTCTGCTCCGGACAAACCTGGTTTGATGCAATGTTACTCAAACTCTGTCAAACATTAAAAGTTTGTCATGTGCATGAATAAAATGCTGTTTGGCATGCAGTAATGCACATCTGAAGGTGTTAGAAGAGTTTTGCATGAATTATTATGTTAGAGTGTCAAAGCTCTGAAAACAGCGTTTCTGCTCCGGACAAACCTGGTTTGATGCAATGTTACTCAAACTCTGTCAAACATTAAAAGTTTGTCATGTGCATGAATAAAATGCTGTTTGGCATGCAGTAATGCACATCTGAAGGTGTTAGAAGAGTTTTGCATGAATTATTATGTTAGAGTCTCAAAGCTCTGAAAACAGCGTTTCTGCTCCGGACAAACCTGGTTTGATGCAATGTTACTCAAACTCTGTCAAACATTAAAAAATTGTCAAGTGCATGAATAAAATGCTGTTTGCGATGCAGTAATGCACATCTGAAGGTGTTAGAAGACTTTTGCATGAATTATTATGTTAGAGTGTCAAAGCTCTGAAAACAGCGTTTCTGCTCCGGACAAACCTGGTTTGATGCAATGTTACTCAAACTCTGTCAAACATTAAAAGTTTGTCATGTGCATGAATAAAATGCTGTTTGGCATGCAGTAATGCACATCTGAAGGTGTTAGAAGAGTTTTGCATGAATTATTATGTTAGAGTGTCAAAGCTCTGAAAACAGCGTTTCTGCTCCGGACAAACCTGGTTTGATGCAATGTTACTCAAACTCTGTCAAACATTAAAAGTTTGTCATGTGCATGAATAAAATGCTGTTTGGCATGCAGTAATGCACATCTGAAGGTGTTAGAAGAGTTTTGCATGAATTATTATGTTAGAGTGTCAAAGCTCTGAAAACAGCGTTTCTGCTCCGGACAAACCTGGTTTGATGCAATGTTACTCAAACTCTGTCAAACATTAAAAGTTTGTCATGTGCATGAATAAAATGCTGTTTGGCATGCAGTAATGCACATCTGAAGGTGTTAGAAGAGTTTTGCATGAATTATTATGATAGAGTCTCAAAGCTCTGAAAACAGCGTTTCTGCTCCGGACAAACCTGGTTTGATGCAATGTTACTCAAACTCTGTCAAACATTAAAAAATTGTCAAGTGCATGAATAAAATGCTGTTTGCGATGCAGTAATGCACATCTGAAGGTGTTAGAAGACTTTTGCATGAATTATTATGTTAGAGTGTCAAAGCTCTGAAAACAGCGTTTCTGCTCCGGACAAACCTGGTTTGATGCAATGTTACTCAAACTCTGTCAAACATTAAAAGTTTGTCATGTGCATGAATAAAATGCTGTTTGGCATGCAGTAATGCACATCTGAAGGTGTTAGAAGAGTTTTGCATGAATTATTATGTTAGAGTCTCAAAGCTCTGAAAACAGCGTTTTTGCTCCGGACAAACCTGGTTTGATGCAATGTTACTCAAACTCTTTCAAACATTAAAAAATTGTCAAGTGCATGAATAAAATGCTGTTTGCAATGAAGTAATGCACATCTGAAGGTGTTAGAAGAGATTTGCATGAATTATTATGTTAGAGTCTCAAAGCTCTGAAAACAGCGTTTCTGCTCCGGACAAACCTGGTTTGATGCAATGTTACTCAAACTCTGTCAAACATTAAAAGTTTGTCATGTGCATGAATAAAATGCTGTTTGGCATGCAGTAATGCACATCTGAAGGTGTTAGAAGAGTTTTGCATGAATTATTATGTTAGAGTCTCAAAGCTCTGAAAACAGCGTTTCTGCTCCGGACAGACCTGGTTTGATGCAATGTTACTCAAACTCTGTCAAACATTAAAAGTTTGTCATGTGCATGAATAAAATGGTGTTTGGCATGCAGTAATGCACATCTGAATGTGTTAGAAGAGTTTTGCATGAATTATTATGTTAGAGTCTCAAAGCTCTGAAAACAGCGTTTCTGCTCCGGACAAACCTGGTTTGATGCAATGTTACTGAAACTCTGTCAAACATTAAAAAATTGTCAAATGCATGAATAAAATGCTGTTTGCAATGCAGTAATGCACATCTGAAGGTGTTAGAAGACTTTTGCATGAATTATTATGTTAGAGTGTCAAAGCTCTGAAAACAGCGTTTCTGCTCCGGACAAACCTGGTTTGATGCAATGTTACTCAAACTCTGTCAAACATTAAAAGTTTGTCATGTGCATGAATAAAATGGTGTTTGGCATGCAGTAATGCACATCTGAATGTGTTAGAAGAGTTTTGCATGAATTATTATGTTAGAGTCTCAAAGCTCTGAAAACAGCGTTTCTGCTACGGACAAACCTGGTTTGATGCAATGTTACTGAAACTCTGTCAAACATTAAAAAATTGTCAAGTGCATTAATAAAATGCTGTTTGCAATGAAATAATGCACATCTGAAGGTGTTAGAAGAGATTTGCATGAATTATTATGTTAGACTCTCAAAGCTCTGAAAACAGCGTTTCTGCTCCGGACAAACCTGGTTTGATGCAATGTTACTCAAACTCTGTCAAACATTAAAAGTTTGTCATGTGCATGAATAAAATGCTGTTTGGCATGCAGTAATGCACATCTGAAGGTGTTAGAAGAGTTTTGCATGAATTATTATGTTAGAGTCTCAAAGCTCTGAAAACAGCGTTTTTGCTCCGGACAAACCTGGTTTGATGCAATGTTACTCAAACTCTTTCAAACATTAAAAAATTGTCAAGTGCATGAATAAAATGCTGTTTGCAATGAAGTAATGCACATCTGAAGGTGTTAGAAGAGATTTGCATGAATTATTATGTTAGAGTCTCAAAGCTCTGAAAACAGCGTTTCTGCTCCGGACAAACCTGGTTTGATGCAATGTTACTCAAACTCTGTCAAACATTAAAAGTTTGTCATGTGCATGAATAAAATGGTGTTTGGCATGCAGTAATGCACATCTGAATGTGTTAGAAGAGTTTTGCATGAATTATTATGTTAGAGTCTCAAAGCTCTGAAAACAGCGTTTCTGCTACGGACAAACCTGGTTTGATGCAATGTTACTCAAACTCTTTCAAACATTAAAAAATTGTCAAGTGCATGAATAAAATGCTGTTTGCAATGAAGTAATGCACATCTGAAGGTGTTAGAAGAGATTTGCATGAATTATTATGTTAGAGTCTCAAAGCTCTGAAAACAGCGTTTCTGCTCCGGACAAACCTGGTTTGATGCAATGTTACTCAAACTCTGTCAAACATTAAAAGTTTGTCATGTGCATGAATAAAATGCTGTTTGGCATGCAGTAATGCACATCTGAAGGTGTTAGAAGAGTTTTGCATGAATTATTATGTTAGAGTCTCAAAGCTCTGAAAACAGCGTTTCTGCTCCGGACAGACCTGGTTTGATGCAATGTTACTCAAACTCTGTCAAACATTAAAAGTTTGTCATGTGCATGAATAAAATGGTGTTTGGCATGCAGTAATGCACATCTGAATGTGTTAGAAGAGTTTTGCATGAATTATTATGTTAGAGTCTCAAAGCTCTGAAAACAGCGTTTCTGCTACGGACAAACCTGGTTTGATGCAATGTTACTGAAACTCCGTCAAACATTAAAAAATTGTCAAGTGCATTAATAAAATGCTGTTTGCAATGAAATAATGCACATCTGAAGGTGTTAGAAGAGATTTGCATGAATTATTATGTTAGACTCTCAAAGCTCTGAAAACAGCGTTTCTGCTCCGGACAAACCTGGTTTGATGCAATGTTACTCAAACTCTGTCAAACATTAAAAGTTTGTCATGTGCATGAATAAAATGCTGTTTGGCATGCAGTAATGCACATCTGGAGGTGTTAGAAGAGTTTTGCATGAATTATTATGTTAGAGTCTCAAAGCTCTGAAAACAGCGTTTCTGCTCCGGAGAAACCTTGTTTGATGCAATGTTACTGAAACTCTGTCAAACATTAAAAAATTGTCAAGTGCATGAATAAAATGCTGTTTGCAATGAAGTAATGCACATCTGAAGGTGTTAGAAGAGATTTGCATGAATTATTATGTTAGAGTCTCAAAGCTCTGAAAACAACGTTTCTGCTCCGGACAAACCTGGTTTGATGCAATGTTACTCAAACTCTGTCAAACATTAAAAGTTTGTCATGTGCATGAATAAAATGCTGTTTGGCATGCAGTAATGCACATCTGAAGGTGTTAGAAGAGTTTTGCATGAATTATTATGTTAGAGTGTCAAAGCTCTGAAAACAGCGTTTCTGCTCCGGACAAACCTGGTTTGATGCAATGTTACTCAAACTCTGTCAAACATTAAAAGTTTGTCATGTGCATGAATAAAATGCTGTTTGGCATGCAGTAATGCACATCTGAAGGTGTTAGAAGAGTTTTGCATGAATTATTATGTTAGAGTCTCAAAGCTCTGAAAACAGCGTTTCTGCTCCGGACAAACCTGGTTTGATGCAATGTTACTCAAACTCTGTCAAACATTAAAAAATTGTCAAGTGCATGAATAAAATGCTGTTTGCGATGCAGTAATGCACATCTGAAGGTGTTAGAAGACTTTTGCATGAATTATTATGTTAGAGTGTCAAAGCTCTGAAAACAGCGTTTCTGCTCCGGACAAACCTGGTTTGATGCAATGTTACTCAAACTCTGTCAAACATTAAAAGTTTGTCATGTGCATGAATAAAATGCTGTTTGGCATGCAGTAATGCACATCTGAAGGTGTTAGAAGAGTTTTGCATGAATTATTATGTTAGAGTCTCAAAGCTCTGAAAACAGCGTTTTTGCTCCGGACAAACCTGGTTTGATGCAATGTTACTCAAACTCTTTCAAACATTAAAAAATTGTCAAGTGCATGAATAAAATGCTGTTTGCAATGAAGTAATGCACATCTGAAGGTGTTAGAAGAGATTTGCATGAATTATTATGTTAGAGTTTCAAAGCTCTGAAAACAGCGTTTCTGCTCCGGACAAACCTGGTTTGATGCAATGTTACTCAAACTCTGTCAAACATTAAAAGTTTGTCATGTGCATGAATAAAATGCTGTTTGGCATGCAGTAATGCACATCTGAAGGTGTTAGAAGAGTTTTGCATGAATTATTATGTTAGAGTCTCAAAGCTCTGAAAACAGCGTTTCTGCTCCGGACAGACCTGGTTTGATGCAATGTTACTCAAACTCTGTCAAACATTAAAAGTTTGTCATGTGCATGAATAAAATGGTGTTTGGCATGCAGTAATGCACATCTGAATGTGTTAGAAGAGTTTTGCATGAATTATTATGTTAGAGTCTCAAAGCTCTGAAAACAGCGTTTCTGCTCCGGACAAACCTGGTTTGATGCAATGTTACTGAAACTCTGTCAAACATTAAAAAATTGTCAAATGCATGAATAAAATGCTGTTTGCAATGCAGTAATGCACATCTGAAGGTGTTAGAAGACTTTTGCATGAATTATTATGTTAGAGTGTCAAAGCTCTGAAAACAGCGTTTCTGCTCCGGACAAACCTGGTTTGATGCAATGTTACTCAAACTCTGTCAAACATTAAAAGTTTGTCATGTGCATGAATAAAATGGTGTTTGGCATGCAGTAATGCACATCTGAATGTGTTAGAAGAGTTTTGCATGAATTATTATGTTAGAGTCTCAAAGCTCTGAAAACAGCGTTTCTGCTACGGACAAACCTGGTTTGATGCAATGTTACTGAAACTCTGTCAAACATTAAAAAATTGTCAAGTGCATTAATAAAATGCTGTTTGCAATGAAATAATGCACATCTGAAGGTGTTAGAAGAGATTTGCATGAATTATTATGTTAGACTCTCAAAGCTCTGAAAACAGCGTTTCTGCTCCGGACAAACCTGGTTTGATGCAATGTTACTCAAACTCTGTCAAACATTAAAAGTTTGTCATGTGCATGAATAAAATGCTGTTTGGCATGCAGTAATGCACATCTGAAGGTGTTAGAAGAGTTTTGCATGAATTATTATGTTAGAGTCTCAAAGCTCTGAAAACAGCGTTTTTGCTCCGGACAAACCTGGTTTGATGCAATGTTACTCAAACTCTTTCAAACATTAAAAAATTGTCAAGTGCATGAATAAAATGCTGTTTGCAATGAAGTAATGCACATCTGAAGGTGTTAGAAGAGATTTGCATGAATTATTATGTTAGAGTCTCAAAGCTCTGAAAACAGCGTTTCTGCTCCGGACAAACCTGGTTTGATGCAATGTTACTCAAACTCTGTCAAACATTAAAAGTTTGTCATGTGCATGAATAAAATGGTGTTTGGCATGCAGTAATGCACATCTGAATGTGTTAGAAGAGTTTTGCATGAATTATTATGTTAGAGTCTCAAAGCTCTGAAAACAGCGTTTCTGCTACGGACAAACCTGGTTTGATGCAATGTTACTCAAACTCTTTCAAACATTAAAAAATTGTCAAGTGCATGAATAAAATGCTGTTTGCAATGAAGTAATGCACATCTGAAGGTGTTAGAAGAGATTTGCATGAATTATTATGTTAGAGTCTCAAAGCTCTGAAAACAGCGTTTCTGCTCCGGACAAACCTGGTTTGATGCAATGTTACTCAAACTCTGTCAAACATTAAAAGTTTGTCATGTGCATGAATAAAATGCTGTTTGGCATGCAGTAATGCACATCTGAAGGTGTTAGAAGAGTTTTGCATGAATTATTATGTTAGAGTCTCAAAGCTCTGAAAACAGCGTTTCTGCTCCGGACAGACCTGGTTTGATGCAATGTTACTCAAACTCTGTCAAACATTAAAAGTTTGTCATGTGCATGAATAAAATGGTGTTTGGCATGCAGTAATGCACATCTGAATGTGTTAGAAGAGTTTTGCATGAATTATTATGTTAGAGTCTCAAAGCTCTGAAAACAGCGTTTCTGCTACGGACAAACCTGGTTTGATGCAATGTTACTGAAACTCCGTCAAACATTAAAAAATTGTCAAGTGCATTAATAAAATGCTGTTTGCAATGAAATAATGCACATCTGAAGGTGTTAGAAGAGATTTGCATGAATTATTATGTTAGACTCTCAAAGCTCTGAAAACAGCGTTTCTGCTCCGGACAAACCTGGTTTGATGCAATGTTACTCAAACTCTGTCAAACATTAAAAGTTTGTCATGTGCATGAATAAAATGCTGTTTGGCATGCAGTAATGCACATCTGGAGGTGTTAGAAGAGTTTTGCATGAATTATTATGTTAGAGTCTCAAAGCTCTGAAAACAGCGTTTCTGCTCCGGAGAAACCTTGTTTGATGCAATGTTACTGAAACTCTGTCAAACATTAAAAAATTGTCAAGTGCATGAATAAAATGCTGTTTGCAATGAAGTAATGCACATCTGAAGGTGTTAGAAGAGATTTGCATGAATTATTATGTTAGAGTCTCAAAGCTCTGAAAACAACGTTTCTGCTCCGGACAAACCTGGTTTGATGCAATGTTACTCAAACTCTGTCAAACATTAAAAGTTTGTCATGTGCATGAATAAAATGCTGTTTGGCATGCAGTAATGCACATCTGAAGGTGTTAGAAGAGTTTTGCATGAATTATTATGTTAGAGTGTCAAAGCTCTGAAAACAGCGTTTCTGCTCCGGACAAACCTGGTTTGATGCAATGTTACTCAAACTCTGTCAAACATTAAAAGTTTGTCATGTGCATGAATAAAATGCTGTTTGGCATGCAGTAATGCACATCTGAAGGTGTTAGAAGAGTTTTGCATGAATTATTATGTTAGAGTCTCAAAGCTCTGAAAACAGCGTTTCTGCTCCGGACAAACCTGGTTTGATGCAATGTTACTCAAACTCTGTCAAACATTAAAAAATTGTCAAGTGCATGAATAAAATGCTGTTTGCGATGCAGTAATGCACATCTGAAGGTGTTAGAAGACTTTTGCATGAATTATTATGTTAGAGTGTCAAAGCTCTGAAAACAGCGTTTCTGCTCCGGACAAACCTGGTTTGATGCAATGTTACTCAAACTCTGTCAAACATTAAAAGTTTGTCATGTGCATGAATAAAATGCTGTTTGGCATGCAGTAATGCACATCTGAAGGTGTTAGAAGAGTTTTGCATGAATTATTATGTTAGAGTCTCAAAGCTCTGAAAACAGCGTTTTTGCTCCGGACAAACCTGGTTTGATGCAATGTTACTCAAACTCTTTCAAACATTAAAAAATTGTCAAGTGCATGAATAAAATGCTGTTTGCAATGAAGTAATGCACATCTGAAGGTGTTAGAAGAGATTTGCATGAATTATTATGTTAGAGTCTCAAAGCTCTGAAAACAGCGTTTCTGCTCCGGACAAACCTGGTTTGATGCAATGTTACTCAAACTCTGTCAAACATTAAAAGTTTGTCATGTGCATGAATAAAATGCTGTTTGGCATGCAGTAATGCACATCTGAAGGTGTTAGAAGAGTTTTGCATGAATTATTATGTTAGAGTCTCAAAGCTCTGAAAACAGCGTTTCTGCTCCGGACAGACCTGGTTTGATGCAATGTTACCCAAACTCTGTCAAACATTAAAAGTTTGTCATGTGCATGAATAAAATGGTGTTTGGCATGCAGTAATGCACATCTGAATGTGTTAGAAGAGTTTTGCATGAATTATTATGTTAGAGTCTCAAAGCTCTGAAAACAGCGTTTCTGCTCCGGACAAACCTGGTTTGATGCAATGTTACTGAAACTCTGTCAAACATTAAAAAATTGTCAAATGCATGAATAAAATGCTGTTTGCAATGCAGTAATGCACATCTGAAGGTGTTAGAAGACTTTTGCATGAATTATTATGTTAGAGTGTCAAAGCTCTGAAAACAGCGTTTCTGCTCCGGACAAACCTGGTTTGATGCAATGTTACTCAAACTCTGTCAAACATTAAAAGTTTGTCATGTGCATGAATAAAATGGTGTTTGCAATGAAGTAATGCACATCTGAAGGTGTTAGAAGAGATTTGCATGAATTATTATGTTAGAGTTTCAAAGCTCTGAAAACAGCGTTTCTGCTCCGGACAAACCTGGTTTGATGCAATGTTACTCAAACTCTGTCAAACATTAAAAGTTTGTCATGTGCATGAATAAAATGCTGTTTGGCATGCAGTAATGCACATCTGAAGGTGTTAGAAGAGTTTTGCATGAATTATTATGTTAGAGTCTCAAAGCTCTGAAAACAGCGTTTCTGCTCCGGACAGACCTGGTTTGATGCAATGTTACTCAAACTCTGTCAAACATTAAAAGTTTGTCATGTGCATGAATAAAATGGTGTTTGGCATGCAGTAATGCACATCTGAATGTGTTAGAAGAGTTTTGCATGAATTATTATGTTAGAGTCTCAAAGCTCTGAAAACAGCGTTTCTGCTCCGGACAAACCTGGTTTGATGCAATGTTACTGAAACTCTGTCAAACATTAAAAAATTGTCAAATGCATGAATAAAATGCTGTTTGCAATGCAGTAATGCACATCTGAAGGTGTTAGAAGACTTTTGCATGAATTATTATGTTAGAGTGTCAAAGCTCTGAAAACAGCGTTTCTGCTCCGGACAAACCTGGTTTGATGCAATGTTACTCAAACTCTGTCAAACATTAAAAGTTTGTCATGTGCATGAATAAAATGGTGTTTGGCATGCAGTAATGCACATCTGAATGTGTTAGAAGAGTTTTGCATGAATTATTATGTTAGAGTCTCAAAGCTCTGAAAACAGCGTTTCTGCTACGGACAAACCTGGTTTGATGCAATGTTACTGAAACTCTGTCAAACATTAAAAAATTGTCAAGTGCATTAATAAAATGCTGTTTGCAATGAAATAATGCACATCTGAAGGTGTTAGAAGAGATTTGCATGAATTATTATGTTAGACTCTCAAAGCTCTGAAAACAGCGTTTCTGCTCCGGACAAACCTGGTTTGATGCAATGTTACTCAAACTCTGTCAAACATTAAAAGTTTGTCATGTGCATGAATAAAATGCTGTTTGGCATGCAGTAATGCACATCTGAAGGTGTTAGAAGAGTTTTGCATGAATTATTATGTTAGAGTCTCAAAGCTCTGAAAACAGCGTTTTTGCTCCGGACAAACCTGGTTTGATGCAATGTTACTCAAACTCTTTCAAACATTAAAAAATTGTCAAGTGCATGAATAAAATGCTGTTTGCAATGAAGTAATGCACATCTGAAGGTGTTAGAAGAGATTTGCATGAATTATTATGTTAGAGTCTCAAAGCTCTGAAAACAGCGTTTCTGCTCCGGACAAACCTGGTTTGATGCAATGTTACTCAAACTCTGTCAAACATTAAAAGTTTGTCATGTGCATGAATAAAATGGTGTTTGGCATGCAGTAATGCACATCTGAATGTGTTAGAAGAGTTTTGCATGAATTATTATGTTAGAGTCTCAAAGCTCTGAAAACAGCGTTTCTGCTACGGACAAACCTGGTTTGATGCAATGTTACTCAAACTCTTTCAAACATTAAAAAATTGTCAAGTGCATGAATAAAATGCTGTTTGCAATGAAGTAATGCACATCTGAAGGTGTTAGAAGAGATTTGCATGAATTATTATGTTAGAGTCTCAAAGCTCTGAAAACAGCGTTTCTGCTCCGGACAAACCTGGTTTGATGCAATGTTACTCAAACTCTGTCAAACATTAAAAGTTTGTCATGTGCATGAATAAAATGCTGTTTGGCATGCAGTAATGCACATCTGAAGGTGTTAGAAGAGTTTTGCATGAATTATTATGTTAGAGTCTCAAAGCTCTGAAAACAGCGTTTCTGCTCCGGACAGACCTGGTTTGATGCAATGTTACTCAAACTCTGTCAAACATTAAAAGTTTGTCATGTGCATGAATAAAATGGTGTTTGGCATGCAGTAATGCACATCTGAATGTGTTAGAAGAGTTTTGCATGAATTATTATGTTAGAGTCTCAAAGCTCTGAAAACAGCGTTTCTGCTACGGACAAACCTGGTTTGATGCAATGTTACTGAAACTCCGTCAAACATTAAAAAATTGTCAAGTGCATTAATAAAATGCTGTTTGCAATGAAATAATGCACATCTGAAGGTGTTAGAAGAGATTTGCATGAATTATTATGTTAGACTCTCAAAGCTCTGAAAACAGCGTTTCTGCTCCGGACAAACCTGGTTTGATGCAATGTTACTCAAACTCTGTCAAACATTAAAAGTTTGTCATGTGCATGAATAAAATGCTGTTTGGCATGCAGTAATGCACATCTGGAGGTGTTAGAAGAGTTTTGCATGAATTATTATGTTAGAGTCTCAAAGCTCTGAAAACAGCGTTTCTGCTCCGGAGAAACCTTGTTTGATGCAATGTTACTGAAACTCTGTCAAACATTAAAAAATTGTCAAGTGCATGAATAAAATGCTGTTTGCAATGAAGTAATGCACATCTGAAGGTGTTAGAAGAGATTTGCATGAATTATTATGTTAGAGTCTCAAAGCTCTGAAAACAACGTTTCTGCTCCGGACAAACCTGGTTTGATGCAATGTTACTCAAACTCTGTCAAACATTAAAAGTTTGTCATGTGCATGAATAAAATGCTGTTTGGCATGCAGTAATGCACATCTGAAGGTGTTAGAAGAGTTTTGCATGAATTATTATGTTAGAGTGTCAAAGCTCTGAAAACAGCGTTTCTGCTCCGGACAAACCTGGTTTGATGCAATGTTACTCAAACTCTGTCAAACATTAAAAGTTTGTCATGTGCATGAATAAAATGCTGTTTGGCATGCAGTAATGCACATCTGAAGGTGTTAGAAGAGTTTTGCATGAATTATTATGTTAGAGTCTCAAAGCTCTGAAAACAGCGTTTCTGCTCCGGACAAACCTGGTTTGATGCAATGTTACTCAAACTCTGTCAAACATTAAAAAATTGTCAAGTGCATGAATAAAATGCTGTTTGCGATGCAGTAATGCACATCTGAAGGTGTTAGAAGACTTTTGCATGAATTATTATGTTAGAGTGTCAAAGCTCTGAAAACAGCGTTTCTGCTCCGGACAAACCTGGTTTGATGCAATGTTACTCAAACTCTGTCAAACATTAAAAGTTTGTCATGTGCATGAATAAAATGCTGTTTGGCATGCAGTAATGCACATCTGAAGGTGTTAGAAGAGTTTTGCATGAATTATTATGTTAGAGTCTCAAAGCTCTGAAAACAGCGTTTTTGCTCCGGACAAACCTGGTTTGATGCAATGTTACTCAAACTCTTTCAAACATTAAAAAATTGTCAAGTGCATGAATAAAATGCTGTTTGCAATGAAGTAATGCACATCTGAAGGTGTTAGAAGAGATTTGCATGAATTATTATGTTAGAGTCTCAAAGCTCTGAAAACAGCGTTTCTGCTCCGGACAAACCTGGTTTGATGCAATGTTACTCAAACTCTGTCAAACATTAAAAGTTTGTCATGTGCATGAATAAAATGCTGTTTGGCATGCAGTAATGCACATCTGAAGGTGTTAGAAGAGTTTTGCATGAATTATTATGTTAGAGTCTCAAAGCTCTGAAAACAGCGTTTCTGCTCCGGACAGACCTGGTTTGATGCAATGTTACCCAAACTCTGTCAAACATTAAAAGTTTGTCATGTGCATGAATAAAATGGTGTTTGGCATGCAGTAATGCACATCTGAATGTGTTAGAAGAGTTTTGCATGAATTATTATGTTAGAGTCTCAAAGCTCTGAAAACAGCGTTTCTGCTCCGGACAAACCTGGTTTGATGCAATGTTACTGAAACTCTGTCAAACATTAAAAAATTGTCAAATGCATGAATAAAATGCTGTTTGCAATGCAGTAATGCACATCTGAAGGTGTTAGAAGACTTTTGCATGAATTATTATGTTAGAGTGTCAAAGCTCTGAAAACAGCGTTTCTGCTCCGGACAAACCTGGTTTGATGCAATGTTACTCAAACTCTGTCAAACATTAAAAGTTTGTCATGTGCATGAATAAAATGGTGTTTGGCATGCAGTAATGCACATCTGAATGTGTTAGAAGAGTTTTGCATGAATTATTATGTTAGAGTCTCAAAGCTCTGAAAACAGCGTTTCTGCTACGGACAAACCTGGTTTGATGCAATGTTACTGAAACTCCGTCAAACATTAAAAAATTGTCAAGTGCATTAATAAAATGCTGTTTGCAATGAAATAATGCACATCTGAAGGTGTTAGAAGAGATTTGCATGAATTATTATGTTAGACTCTCAAAGCTCTGAAAACAGCGTTTCTGCTCCGGACAAACCTGGTTTGATGCAATGTTACTCAAACTCTGTCAAACATTAAAAGTTTGTCATGTGCATGAATAAAATGCTGTTTGGCATGCAGTAATGCACATCTGAAGGTGTTAGAAGAGTTTTGCATGAATTATTATGTTAGAGTCTCAAAGCTCTGAAAACAGCGTTTTTGCTCCGGACAAACCTGGTTTGATGCAATGTTACTCAAACTCTTTCAAACATTAAAAAATTGTCAAGTGCATGAATAAAATGCTGTTTGCAATGAAGTAATGCACATCTGAAGGTGTTAGAAGAGATTTGCATGAATTATTATGTTAGAGTCTCAAAGCTCTGAAAACAGCGTTTCTGCTCCGGACAAACCTGGTTTGATGCAATGTTACTCAAACTCTGTCAAACATTAAAAGTTTGTCATGTGCATGAATAAAATGGTGTTTGGCATGCAGTAATGCACATCTGAATGTGTTAGAAGAGTTTTGCATGAATTATTATGTTAGAGTCTCAAAGCTCTGAAAACAGCGTTTCTGCTACGGACAAACCTGGTTTGATGCAATGTTACTCAAACTCTTTCAAACATTAAAAAATTGTCAAGTGCATGAATAAAATGCTGTTTGCAATGAAGTAATGCACATCTGAAGGTGTTAGAAGAGATTTGCATGAATTATTATGTTAGAGTCTCAAAGCTCTGAAAACAGCGTTTCTGCTCCGGACAAACCTGGTTTGATGCAATGTTACTCAAACTCTGTCAAACATTAAAAGTTTGTCATGTGCATGAATAAAATGCTGTTTGGCATGCAGTAATGCACATCTGAAGGTGTTAGAAGAGTTTTGCATGAATTATTATGTTAGAGTCTCAAAGCTCTGAAAACAGCGTTTCTGCTCCGGACAGACCTGGTTTGATGCAATGTTACTCAAACTCTGTCAAACATTAAAAGTTTGTCATGTGCATGAATAAAATGGTGTTTGGCATGCAGTAATGCACATCTGAATGTGTTAGAAGAGTTTTGCATGAATTATTATGTTAGAGTCTCAAAGCTCTGAAAACAGCGTTTCTGCTACGGACAAACCTGGTTTGATGCAATGTTACTGAAACTCCGTCAAACATTAAAAAATTGTCAAGTGCATTAATAAAATGCTGTTTGCAATGAAATAATGCACATCTGAAGGTGTTAGAAGAGATTTGCATGAATTATTATGTTAGACTCTCAAAGCTCTGAAAACAGCGTTTCTGCTCCGGACAAACCTGGTTTGATGCAATGTTACTCAAACTCTGTCAAACATTAAAAGTTTGTCATGTGCATGAATAAAATGCTGTTTGGCATGCAGTAATGCACATCTGAAGGTGTTAGAAGAGTTTTGCATGAATTATTATGTTAGAGTCTCAAAGCTCTGAAAACAGCGTTTCTGCTCCGGACAAACCTGGTTTGATGCAATGTTACTCAAACTCTGTCAAACATTAAAAAATTGTCAAGTGCATGAATAAAATGCTGTTTGCGATGCAGTAATGCACATCTGAAGGTGTTAGAAGACTTTTGCATGAATTATTATGTTAGAGTGTCAAAGCTCTGAAAACAGCGTTTCTGCTCCGGACAAACCTGGTTTGATGCAATGTTACTCAAACTCTGTCAAACATTAAAAGTTTGTCATGTGCATGAATAAAATGCTGTTTGGCATGCAGTAATGCACATCTGAAGGTGTTAGAAGAGTTTTGCATGAATTATTATGTTAGAGTCTCAAAGCTCTGAAAACAGCGTTTTTGCTCCGGACAAACCTGGTTTGATGCAATGTTACTCAAACTCTTTCAAACATTAAAAAATTGTCAAGTGCATGAATAAAATGCTGTTTGCAATGAAGTAATGCACATCTGAAGGTGTTAGAAGAGATTTGCATGAATTATTATGTTAGAGTCTCAAAGCTCTGAAAACAGCGTTTCTGCTCCGGACAAACCTGGTTTGATGCAATGTTACTCAAACTCTGTCAAACATTAAAAGTTTGTCATGTGCATGAATAAAATGCTGTTTGGCATGCAGTAATGCACATCTGAAGGTGTTAGAAGAGTTTTGCATGAATTATTATGTTAGAGTCTCAAAGCTCTGAAAACAGCGTTTCTGCTCCGGACAGACCTGGTTTGATGCAATGTTACCCAAACTCTGTCAAACATTAAAAGTTTGTCATGTGCATGAATAAAATGGTGTTTGGCATGCAGTAATGCACATCTGAATGTGTTAGAAGAGTTTTGCATGAATTATTATGTTAGAGTCTCAAAGCTCTGAAAACAGCGTTTCTGCTCCGGACAAACCTGGTTTGATGCAATGTTACTGAAACTCTGTCAAACATTAAAAAATTGTCAAATGCATGAATAAAATGCTGTTTGCAATGCAGTAATGCACATCTGAAGGTGTTAGAAGACTTTTGCATGAATTATTATGTTAGAGTGTCAAAGCTCTGAAAACAGCGTTTCTGCTCCGGACAAACCTGGTTTGATGCAATGTTACTCAAACTCTGTCAAACATTAAAAGTTTGTCATGTGCATGAATAAAATGGTGTTTGGCATGCAGTAATGCACATCTGAATGTGTTAGAAGAGTTTTGCATGAATTATTATGTTAGAGTCTCAAAGCTCTGAAAACAGCGTTTCTGCTACGGACAAACCTGGTTTGATGCAATGTTACTGAAACTCCGTCAAACATTAAAAAATTGTCAAGTGCATTAATAAAATGCTGTTTGCAATGAAATAATGCACATCTGAAGGTGTTAGAAGAGATTTGCATGAATTATTATGTTAGACTCTCAAAGCTCTGAAAACAGCGTTTCTGCTCCGGACAAACCTGGTTTGATGCAATGTTACTCAAACTCTGTCAAACATTAAAAGTTTGTCATGTGCATGAATAAAATGCTGTTTGGCATGCAGTAATGCACATCTGAAGGTGTTAGAAGAGTTTTGCATGAATTATTATGTTAGAGTCTCAAAGCTCTGAAAACAGCGTTTTTGCTCCGGACAAACCTGGTTTGATGCAATGTTACTCAAACTCTTTCAAACATTAAAAAATTGTCAAGTGCATGAATAAAATGCTGTTTGCAATGAAGTAATGCACATCTGAAGGTGTTAGAAGAGATTTGCATGAATTATTATGTTAGAGTCTCAAAGCTCTGAAAACAGCGTTTCTGCTCCGGACAAACCTGGTTTGATGCAATGTTACTCAAACTCTGTCAAACATTAAAAGTTTGTCATGTGCATGAATAAAATGGTGTTTGGCATGCAGTAATGCACATCTGAATGTGTTAGAAGAGTTTTGCATGAATTATTATGTTAGAGTCTCAAAGCTCTGAAAACAGCGTTTCTGCTACGGACAAACCTGGTTTGATGCAATGTTACTCAAACTCTTTCAAACATTAAAAAATTGTCAAGTGCATGAATAAAATGCTGTTTGCAATGAAGTAATGCACATCTGAAGGTGTTAGAAGAGATTTGCATGAATTATTATGTTAGAGTCTCAAAGCTCTGAAAACAGCGTTTCTGCTCCGGACAAACCTGGTTTGATGCAATGTTACTCAAACTCTGTCAAACATTAAAAGTTTGTCATGTGCATGAATAAAATGCTGTTTGGCATGCAGTAATGCACATCTGAAGGTGTTAGAAGAGTTTTGCATGAATTATTATGTTAGAGTCTCAAAGCTCTGAAAACAGCGTTTCTGCTCCGGACAGACCTGGTTTGATGCAATGTTACTCAAACTCTGTCAAACATTAAAAGTTTGTCATGTGCATGAATAAAATGGTGTTTGGCATGCAGTAATGCACATCTGAATGTGTTAGAAGAGTTTTGCATGAATTATTATGTTAGAGTCTCAAAGCTCTGAAAACAGCGTTTCTGCTACGGACAAACCTGGTTTGATGCAATGTTACTGAAACTCCGTCAAACATTAAAAAATTGTCAAGTGCATTAATAAAATGCTGTTTGCAATGAAATAATGCACATCTGAAGGTGTTAGAAGAGATTTGCATGAATTATTATGTTAGACTCTCAAAGCTCTGAAAACAGCGTTTCTGCTCCGGACAAACCTGGTTTGATGCAATGTTACTCAAACTCTGTCAAACATTAAAAGTTTGTCATGTGCATGAATAAAATGCTGTTTGGCATGCAGTAATGCACATCTGGAGGTGTTAGAAGAGTTTTGCATGAATTATTATGTTAGAGTCTCAAAGCTCTGAAAACAGCGTTTCTGCTCCGGAGAAACCTTGTTTGATGCAATGTTACTGAAACTCTGTCAAACATTAAAAAATTGTCAAGTGCATGAATAAAATGCTGTTTGCAATGAAGTAATGCACATCTGAAGGTGTTAGAAGAGATTTGCATGAATTATTATGTTAGAGTCTCAAAGCTCTGAAAACAACGTTTCTGCTCCGGACAAACCTGGTTTGATGCAATGTTACTCAAACTCTGTCAAACATTAAAAGTTTGTCATGTGCATGAATAAAATGCTGTTTGGCATGCAGTAATGCACATCTGAAGGTGTTAGAAGAGTTTTGCATGAATTATTATGTTAGAGTGTCAAAGCTCTGAAAACAGCGTTTCTGCTCCGGACAAACCTGGTTTGATGCAATGTTACTCAAACTCTGTCAAACATTAAAAGTTTGTCATGTGCATGAATAAAATGCTGTTTGGCATGCAGTAATGCACATCTGAAGGTGTTAGAAGAGTTTTGCATGAATTATTATGTTAGAGTCTCAAAGCTCTGAAAACAGCGTTTCTGCTCCGGACAAACCTGGTTTGATGCAATGTTACTCAAACTCTGTCAAACATTAAAAAATTGTCAAGTGCATGAATAAAATGCTGTTTGCGATGCAGTAATGCACATCTGAAGGTGTTAGAAGACTTTTGCATGAATTATTATGTTAGAGTGTCAAAGCTCTGAAAACAGCGTTTCTGCTCCGGACAAACCTGGTTTGATGCAATGTTACTCAAACTCTGTCAAACATTAAAAGTTTGTCATGTGCATGAATAAAATGCTGTTTGGCATGCAGTAATGCACATCTGAAGGTGTTAGAAGAGTTTTGCATGAATTATTATGTTAGAGTCTCAAAGCTCTGAAAACAGCGTTTTTGCTCCGGACAAACCTGGTTTGATGCAATGTTACTCAAACTCTTTCAAACATTAAAAAATTGTCAAGTGCATGAATAAAATGCTGTTTGCAATGAAGTAATGCACATCTGAAGGTGTTAGAAGAGATTTGCATGAATTATTATGTTAGAGTCTCAAAGCTCTGAAAACAGCGTTTCTGCTCCGGACAAACCTGGTTTGATGCAATGTTACTCAAACTCTGTCAAACATTAAAAGTTTGTCATGTGCATGAATAAAATGCTGTTTGGCATGCAGTAATGCACATCTGAAGGTGTTAGAAGAGTTTTGCATGAATTATTATGTTAGAGTCTCAAAGCTCTGAAAACAGCGTTTCTGCTCCGGACAGACCTGGTTTGATGCAATGTTACCCAAACTCTGTCAAACATTAAAAGTTTGTCATGTGCATGAATAAAATGGTGTTTGGCATGCAGTAATGCACATCTGAATGTGTTAGAAGAGTTTTGCATGAATTATTATGTTAGAGTCTCAAAGCTCTGAAAACAGCGTTTCTGCTCCGGACAAACCTGGTTTGATGCAATGTTACTGAAACTCTGTCAAACATTAAAAAATTGTCAAATGCATGAATAAAATGCTGTTTGCAATGCAGTAATGCACATCTGAAGGTGTTAGAAGACTTTTGCATGAATTATTATGTTAGAGTGTCAAAGCTCTGAAAACAGCGTTTCTGCTCCGGACAAACCTGGTTTGATGCAATGTTACTCAAACTCTGTCAAACATTAAAAGTTTGTCATGTGCATGAATAAAATGGTGTTTGGCATGCAGTAATGCACATCTGAATGTGTTAGAAGAGTTTTGCATGAATTATTATGTTAGAGTCTCAAAGCTCTGAAAACAGCGTTTCTGCTACGGACAAACCTGGTTTGATGCAATGTTACTCAAACTCTTTCAAACATTAAAAAATTGTCAAGTGCATGAATAAAATGCTGTTTGCAATGAAGTAATGCACATCTGAAGGTGTTAGAAGAGATTTGCATGAATTATTATGTTAGAGTCTCAAAGCTCTGAAAACAGCGTTTCTGCTCCGGACAAACCTGGTTTGATGCAATGTTACTCAAACTCTGTCAAACATTAAAAGTTTGTCATGTGCATGAATAAAATGCTGTTTGGCATGCAGTAATGCACATCTGAAGGTGTTAGAAGAGTTTTGCATGAATTATTATGTTAGAGTCTCAAAGCTCTGAAAACAGCGTTTCTGCTCCGGACAGACCTGGTTTGATGCAATGTTACTCAAACTCTGTCAAACATTAAAAGTTTGTCATGTGCATGAATAAAATGGTGTTTGGCATGCAGTAATGCACATCTGAATGTGTTAGAAGAGTTTTGCATGAATTATTATGTTAGAGTCTCAAAGCTCTGAAAACAGCGTTTCTGCTACGGACAAACCTGGTTTGATGCAATGTTACTGAAACTCCGTCAAACATTAAAAAATTGTCAAGTGCATTAATAAAATGCTGTTTGCAATGAAATAATGCACATCTGAAGGTGTTAGAAGAGATTTGCATGAATTATTATGTTAGACTCTCAAAGCTCTGAAAACAGCGTTTCTGCTCCGGACAAACCTGGTTTGATGCAATGTTACTCAAACTCTGTCAAACATTAAAAGTTTGTCATGTGCATGAATAAAATGCTGTTTGGCATGCAGTAATGCACATCTGGAGGTGTTAGAAGAGTTTTGCATGAATTATTATGTTAGAGTCTCAAAGCTCTGAAAACAGCGTTTCTGCTCCGGAGAAACCTTGTTTGATGCAATGTTACTGAAACTCTGTCAAACATTAAAAAATTGTCAAGTGCATGAATAAAATGCTGTTTGCAATGAAGTAATGCACATCTGAAGGTGTTAGAAGAGATTTGCATGAATTATTATGTTAGAGTCTCAAAGCTCTGAAAACAACGTTTCTGCTCCGGACAAACCTGGTTTGATGCAATGTTACTCAAACTCTGTCAAACATTAAAAGTTTGTCATGTGCATGAATAAAATGCTGTTTGGCATGCAGTAATGCACATCTGAAGGTGTTAGAAGAGTTTTGCATGAATTATTATGTTAGAGTGTCAAAGCTCTGAAAACAGCGTTTCTGCTCCGGACAAACCTGGTTTGATGCAATGTTACTCAAACTCTGTCAAACATTAAAAGTTTGTCATGTGCATGAATAAAATGCTGTTTGGCATGCAGTAATGCACATCTGAAGGTGTTAGAAGAGTTTTGCATGAATTATTATGTTAGAGTCTCAAAGCTCTGAAAACAGCGTTTCTGCTCCGGACAAACCTGGTTTGATGCAATGTTACTCAAACTCTGTCAAACATTAAAAAATTGTCAAGTGCATGAATAAAATGCTGTTTGCGATGCAGTAATGCACATCTGAAGGTGTTAGAAGACTTTTGCATGAATTATTATGTTAGAGTGTCAAAGCTCTGAAAACAGCGTTTCTGCTCCGGACAAACCTGGTTTGATGCAATGTTACTCAAACTCTGTCAAACATTAAAAGTTTGTCATGTGCATGAATAAAATGCTGTTTGGCATGCAGTAATGCACATCTGAAGGTGTTAGAAGAGTTTTGCATGAATTATTATGTTAGAGTCTCAAAGCTCTGAAAACAGCGTTTTTGCTCCGGACAAACCTGGTTTGATGCAATGTTACTCAAACTCTTTCAAACATTAAAAAATTGTCAAGTGCATGAATAAAATGCTGTTTGCAATGAAGTAATGCACATCTGAAGGTGTTAGAAGAGATTTGCATGAATTATTATGTTAGAGTCTCAAAGCTCTGAAAACAGCGTTTCTGCTCCGGACAAACCTGGTTTGATGCAATGTTACTCAAACTCTGTCAAACATTAAAAGTTTGTCATGTGCATGAATAAAATGCTGTTTGGCATGCAGTAATGCACATCTGAAGGTGTTAGAAGAGTTTTGCATGAATTATTATGTTAGAGTCTCAAAGCTCTGAAAACAGCGTTTCTGCTCCGGACAGACCTGGTTTGATGCAATGTTACTCAAACTCTGTCAAACATTAAAAGTTTGTCATGTGCATGAATAAAATGGTGTTTGGCATGCAGTAATGCACATCTGAATGTGTTAGAAGAGTTTTGCATGAATTATTATGTTAGAGTCTCAAAGCTCTGAAAACAGCGTTTCTGCTCCGGACAAACCTGGTTTGATGCAATGTTACTGAAACTCTGTCAAACATTAAAAAATTGTCAAATGCATGAATAAAATGCTGTTTGCAATGCAGTAATGCACATCTGAAGGTGTTAGAAGACTTTTGCATGAATTATTATGTTAGAGTGTCAAAGCTCTGAAAACAGCGTTTCTGCTCCGGACAAACCTGGTTTGATGCAATGTTACTCAAACTCTTTCAAACATTAAAAAATTGTCAAGTGCATGAATAAAATGCTGTTTGCAATGAAGTAATGCACATCTGAAGGTGTTAGAAGAGATTTGCATGAATTATTATGTTAGAGTGTCAAAGCTCTGAAAACAGCGTTTCTGCTCCGGACAAACCTGGTTTGATGCAATGTTACTCAAACTCTGTCAAACATTAAAAGTTTGTCATGTGCATGAATAAAATGCTGTTTGGCATGCAGTAATGTACATCTGAAGGTGTTAGAAGAGTTTTGCATGAATTATTATGTTAGAGTGTCAAAGCTCTGAAAACAGCGTTTCTGCTCCGGACAAACCTGGTTTGATGCAATGTTACTCAAACTCTGTCAAACATTAAAAGTTTGTCATGTGCATGAATAAAATGCTGTTTGGCATGCAGTAATGCACATCTGAAGGTGTTAGAAGAGTTTTGCATGAATTATTATGTTAGAGTCTCAAAGCTCTGAAAACAGCGTTTCTGCTCCGGACAAACCTGGTTTGATGCAATGTTACTCAAACTCTGTCAAACATTAAAAAATTGTCAAGTGCATGAATAAAATGCTGTTTGCGATGCAGTAATGCACATCTGAAGGTGTTAGAAGAGTTTTTCATAAATTATTATGTTAGAGTCTCAAAGCTCTGAAAACAGCGTTTCTGCTCCAGACAAACCTGGTTTGATGCAATGTTACTCAAACTCTGTCAAACATTAAAAGTTTGTCATGTGCATGAATAAAATGCTGTTTGGCATGCAGTAATGCACATCTGAAGGTGTTAGAAGAGTTTTGCATGAATTATTATGTTAGAGTCTCAAAGCTCTGAAAACAGCGTTTTTGCTCCGGACAAACCTGGTTTGATGCAATGTTACTCAAACTCTTTCAAACATTAAAAAATTGTCAAGTGCATGAATAAAATGCTGTTTGCAATGAAATAATGCACATCTGAAGGTGTTAGAAGAGTTTTGCATGAATTATTATGTTAGAATCTCAACGCTCTGAAAACAGCGTTTCTGCTCCGGACAAACCTGGTTTGATGCAATGTTACTGAAACTCTGTCAAACATTAAAAAATTGTCAAGTGCATGAATAAAATGCTGTTTGGCATGCAGTAATGCACATCTGAAGGTGTTAGAAGAGTTTTGCATGAATTTAATATGTTAGAGTCTCAAAGCTCTGAAAACAGCGTTTCTGCTCCGGACAAACCTGGTTTGATGCAATGTTACTGAAACTCTGTCAAACATTAAAAAATTGTCAAATGCATGAATAAAATGCTGTTTGCAATGCAGTAATGCACATCTGAAGGTGTTAGAAGACTTTTGCATGAATTATTATGTTAGAGTGTCAAAGCTCTGAAAACAGCGTTTCTGCTCCGGACAAACCTGGTTTGATGCAATGTTACTCAAACTCTGTCAAACATTAAAAGTTTGTCATGTGCATGAATAAAATGCTGTTTGGTATGCAGTAATGCACATCTGAAGGTGTTAGAAGAGTTTTGCATGAATTATTATGTTAGAGTGTCAAAGCTCTGAAAACAACGTTTCTGCTCCGGACAAACCTGGTTTGATGCAATGTTACTCAAACTCTGTCAAACATTAAAAGTTTGTCATGTGCATGAATAAAATGCTGTTTGGCATGCAGTAATGCACATCTGAAGGTGTTAGAAAAGTTTTGCATGAATTATTATGTTAGAGTCTCAAAGCTCTGAAAACAGCGTTTTTGCTCCGGACAAACCTGGTTTGATGCAATGTTACTCAAACTCTTTCAAACATTAAAAAATTGTCAAGTGCATGAATAAAATGCTGTTTGCAATGAAGTAATGCACATCTGAAGGTGTTAGAAGAGATTTGCATGAATTATTATGTTAGAGTCTCAAAGCTCTGAAAACAGCGTTTCTGCTCCGGACAAACCTGGTTTGATGCAATGTTACTCAAACTCTGTCAAACATTAAAAGTTTGTCATGTGCATGAATAAAATGGTGTTTGGCATGCAGTAATGCACATCTGAATGTGTTAGAAGAGTTTTGCATGAATTATTATGTTAGAGTCTCAAAGCTCTGAAAACAGCGTTTCTGCTACGGACAAACCTGGTTTGATGCAATGTTACTCAAACTCTTTCAAACATTAAAAAATTGTCAAGTGCATGAATAAAATGCTGTTTGCAATGAAGTAATGCACATCTGAAGGTGTTAGAAGAGATTTGCATGAATTATTATGTTAGAGTCTCAAAGCTCTGAAAACAGCGTTTCTGCTCCGGACAAACCTGGTTTGATGCAATGTTACTCAAACTCTGTCAAACATTAAAAGTTTGTCATGTGCATGAATAAAATGCTGTTTGGCATGCAGTAATGCACATCTGAAGGTGTTAGAAGAGTTTTGCATGAATTATTATGTTAGAGTCTCAAAGCTCTGAAAACAGCGTTTCTGCTCCGGACAGACCTGGGTTTGATGCAATGTTACTCAAACTCTGTCAAACATTAAAAGTTTGTCATGTGCATGAATAAAATGGTGTTTGGCATGCAGTAATGCACATCTGAATGTGTTAGAAGAGTTTTGCATGAATTATTATGTTAGAGTCTCAAAGCTCTGAAAACAGCGTTTCTGCTACGGACAAACCTGGTTTGATGCAATGTTACTGAAACTCCGTCAAACATTAAAAAATTGTCAAGTGCATTAATAAAATGCTGTTTGCAATGAAATAATGCACATCTGAAGGTGTTAGAAGAGATTTGCATGAATTATTATGTTAGACTCTCAAAGCTCTGAAAACAGCGTTTCTGCTCCGGACAAACCTGGTTTGATGCAATGTTACTCAAACTCTGTCAAACATTAAAAGTTTGTCATGTGCATGAATAAAATGCTGTTTGGCATGCAGTAATGCACATCTGAAGGTGTTAGAAGAGTTTTGCATGAATTATTATGTTAGAGTGTCAAAGCTCTGAAAACAGCGTTTCTGCTCCGGACAAACCTGGTTTGATGCAATGTTACTCAAACTCTGTCAAACATTAAAAGTTTGTCATGTGCATGAATAAAATGCTGTTTGGCATGGAGTAATGCACATCTGAAGGTGTTAGAAGAGTTTTGCATGAATTATTATGTTAGAGTCTCAAAGCTCTGAAAACAGCGTTTCTGCTCCGGACAAACCTGGTTTGATGCAATGTTACTCAAACTCTGTCAAACATTAAAAAATTGTCAAGTGCATGAATAAAATGCTGTTTGCGATGCAGTAATGCACATCTGAAGGTGTTAGAAGACTTTTGCATGAATTATTATGTTAGAGTGTCAAAGCTCTGAAAACAGCGTTTCTGCTCCGGACAAACCTGGTTTGATGCAATGTTACTCAAACTCTGTCAAACATTAAAAGTTTGTCATGTGCATGAATAAAATGCTGTTTGGCATGCAGTAATGCACATCTGAAGGTGTTAGAAGAGTTTTGCATGAATTATTATGTTAGAGTCTCAAAGCTCTGAAAACAGCGTTTTTGCTCCGGACAAACCTGGTTTGATGCAATGTTACTCAAACTCTTTCAAACATTAAAAAATTGTCAAGTGCATGAATAAAATGCTGTTTGCAATGAAGTAATGCACATCTGAAGGTGTTAGAAGAGATTTGCATGAATTATTATTTTAGAGTCTCAAAGCTCTGAAAACAGCGTTTCTGCTCCGGACAGACCTGGTTTGATGCAATGTTACTCAAACTCTGTCAAACATTAAAAGTTTGTCATGTGCATGAATAAAATGGTGTTTGGCATGCAGTAATGCACATCTGAATGTGTTTGAAGAGTTTTGCATGAATTATTATGTTAGAGTCTCAAAGCTCTGAAAACAGCGTTTCTGCTCCGGACAAACCTGGTTTGATGCAATGTTACTGAAACTCTGTCAAACATTAAAAAATTGTCAAATGCATGAATAAAATGCTGTTTGCAATGCAGTAATGCACATCTGAAGGTGTTAGAAGACTTTTGCATGAATTATTATGTTAGAGTGTCAAAGCTCTGAAAACAGCGTTTCTGCTCCGGACAAACCTGGTTTGATGCAATGTTACTCAAACTCTGTCAAACATTAAAAGTTTGTCATGTGCATGAATAAAATGCTGTTTGGCATGCAGTAATGCACATCTGAAGGTGTTAGAAGAGTTTTGCATGAATTATTATGTTAGAGTCTCAAAGCTCTGAAAACAGCGTTTTTGCTCCGGACAAACCTGGTTTGATGCAATGTTACTCAAACTCTTTCAAACATTAAAAAATTGTCAAGTGCATGAATAAAATGCTGTTTGCAATGAAGTAATGCACATCTGAAGGTGTTAGAAGAGATTTGCATGAATTATTATGTTAGAGTCTCAAAGCTCTGAAAACAGCGTTTCTGCTCCGGACAAACCTGGTTTGATGCAATGTTACTCAAACTCTGTCAAACATTAAAAGTTTGTCATGTGCATGAATAAAATGCTGTTTGGCATGCAGTAATGCACATCTGAAGGTGTTAGAAGAGTTTTGCATGAATTATTATGTTAGAGTCTCAAAGCTCTGAAAACAGCGTTTCTGCTCCGGACAGACCTGGTTTGATGCAATGTTACTCAAACTCTGTCAAACATTAAAAGTTTGTCATGTGCATGAATAAAATGGTGTTTGGCATGCAGTAATGCACATCTGAATGTGTTAGAAGAGTTTTGCATGAATTATTATGTTAGAGTCTCAAAGCTCTGAAAACAGCGTTTCTGCTCCGGACAAACCTGGTTTGATGCAATGTTACTGAAACTCTGTCAAACATTAAAAAATTGTCAAATGCATGAATAAAATGCTGTTTGCAATGCAGTAATGCACATCTGAAGGTGTTAGAAGACTTTTGCATGAATTATTATGTTAGAGTGTCAAAGCTCTGAAAACAGCGTTTCTGCTCCGGACAAACCTGGTTTGATGCAATGTTACTCAAACTCTGTCAAACATTAAAAGTTTGTCATGTGCATGAATAAAATGCTGTTTGGCATGCAGTAATGCACATCTGAAGGTGTTAGAAGAGTTTTGCATGAATTATTATGTTAGAGTGTCAAAGCTCTGAAAACAGCGTTTCTGCTCCGGACAAACCTGGTTTGATGCAATGTTACTCAAACTCTGTCAAACATTAAAAGTTTGTCATGTGCATGAATAAAATGCTGTTTGGCATGCAGTAATGCACATCTGAAGGTGTTAGAAGAGTTTTGCATGAATTATTATGTTAGAGTCTCAAAGCTCTGAAAACAGCGTTTTTGCTCCGGACAAACCTGGTTTGATGCAATGTTACTCAAACTCTTTCAAACATTAAAAAATTGTCAAGTGCATGAATAAAATGCTGTTTGCAATGAAGTAATGCACATCTGAAGGTGTTAGAAGAGATTTGCATGAATTATTATGTTAGAGTGTCAAAGCTCTGAAAACAGCGTTTCTGCTCCGGACAAACCTGGTTTGATGCAATGTTACTCAAACTCTGTCAAACATTAAAAGTTTGTCATGTGCATGAATAAAATGCTGTTTGGCATGCAGTAATGTACATCTGAAGGTGTTAGAAGAGTTTTGCATGAATTATTATGTTAGAGTGTCAAAGCTCTGAAAACAGCGTTTCTGCTCCGGACAAACCTGGTTTGATGCAATGTTACTCAAACTCTGTCAAACATTAAAAGTTTGTCATGTGCATGAATAAAATGCTGTTTGGCATGCAGTAATGCACATCTGAAGGTGTTAGAAGAGTTTTGCATGAATTATTATGTTAGAGTCTCAAAGCTCTGAAAACAGCGTTTCTGCTCCGGACAGACCTGGTTTGATGCAATGTTACTCAAACTCTGTCAAACATTAAAAGTTTGTCATGTGCATGAATAAAATGGTGTTTGGCATGCAGTAATGCACATCTGAATGTGTTAGAAGAGTTTTGCATGAATTATTATGTTAGAGTCTCAAAGCTCTGAAAACAGCGTTTCTGCTACGGACAAACCTGGTTTGATGCAATGTTACTGAAACTCCGTCAAACATTAAAAAATTGTCAAGTGCATTAATAAAATGCTGTTTGCAATGAAATAATGCACATCTGAAGGTGTTAGAAGAGATTTGCATGAATTATTATGTTAGACTCTCAAAGCTCTGAAAACAGCGTTTCTGCTCCGGACAAACCTGGTTTGATGCAATGTTACTCAAACTCTGTCAAACATTAAAAGTTTGTCATGTGCATGAATAAAATGCTGTTTGGCATGCAGTAATGCACATCTGAAGGTGTTAGAAGAGTTTTGCATGAATTATTATGTTAGAGTCTCAAAGCTCTGAAAACAGCGTTTCTGCTCCGGACAAACCTGGTTTAATGCAATGTTACTGAAACTCTGTCAAACATTAAAAAATTGTCAAATGCATGAATAAAATGCTGTTTGCAATGCAGTAATGCACATCTGAATGTGTTAGAAGAGTTTTGCATGAATTATTATGTTAGAGTGTCAAAGCTCTGAAAACAGCGTTTCTGCTCCTTACAAGCCTGGTTTGATGCAATGTTACTCAAACTCTGTCAAACATTAAAAGTTTGTCATGTGCATGAATAAAATGCTGTTTGGCATGCAGTAATGCACATCTGAAGGTGTTAGAAGAGTTTTGCATGAATTATTATGTTAGAGTCTCAAAGCTCTGAAAACAGCGTTTTTGCTCCGGACAAAGCTGGTTTGATGCAATGTTACTCAAACTCTTTCAAACATTAAAAAATTGTCAAGTGCATGAATAAAATGCTGTTTGCAATGAAGTAATGCACATCTGAAGGTGTTAGAAGAGATTTGCATGAATTATTATGTTAGAATCTCAAAGCTCTGAAAACAGCGTTTCTGCTCCGGACAAACCTGGTTTGATGCAATGTTACTGAAACTCTGTCAAACATTAAAAAATTGTCAAGTGCATGAATAAAATGCTGTTTGGCATGCAGTAATGCACATCTGAAGGTGTTAGAAGAGTTTTGCATGAATTTAATATGTTAGAGTCTCAAAGCTCTGAAAACAGCGTTTCTGCTCCGGACAAACCTGGTTTGATGCAATGTTACTGAAACTCTGTCAAACATTAAAAAATTGTCAAGTGCATGAATAAAATGCTGTTTGGCATGCAGTAATGCACATCTGAAGGTGTTAGAAGAGTTTTGCATGAATTTAATATGTTAGAGTCTCAAAGCTCTGAAAACAGCGTTTCTGCTCCGGACAAACCTGGTTTGATGCAATGTTACTGAAACTCTGTCAAACATTAAAAAATTGTCAAATGCATGAATAAAATGCTGTTTGCAATGCAATAATGCACATCTGAAGGTGTTAGAAGACTTTTGCATGAATTATTATGTTAGAGTGTCAAAGCTCTGAAAACAGCGTTTCTGCTCCGGACAAACCTGGTTTGATGCAATGTTACTCAAACTCTGTCAAACATTAAAAGTTTGTCATGTGCATGAATAAAATGCTGTTTGGTATGCAGTAATGCACATCTGAAGGTGTTAGAAGAGTTTTGCATGAATTATTATGTTAGAGTGTCAAAGCTCTGAAAACAGCGTTTCTGCTCCGGACAAACCTGGTTTGATGCAATGTTACTCAAACTCTGTCAAACATTAAAAGTTTGTCATGTGCATGAATAAAATGCTGTTTGGCATGCAGTAATGCACATCTGAAGGTGTTAGAAGAGTTTTGCATGAATTATTATGTTAGAGTCTCAAAGCTCTGAAAACAGCGTTTCTGCTCCGGACAAACCTGGTTTAATGCAATGTTACTGAAACTCTGTCAAACATTAAAAAATTGTCAAATGCATGAATAAAATGCTGTTTGCAATGCAGTAATGCACATCTGAATGTGTTAGAAGAGTTTTGCATGAATTATTATGTTAGAGTGTCAAAGCTCTGAAAACAGCGTTTCTGCTCCTTACAAGCCTGGTTTGATGCAATGTTACTCAAACTCTGTCAAACATTAAAAGTTTGTCATGTGCATGAATAAAATGCTGTTTGGCATGCAGTAATGCACATCTGAAGGTGTTAGAAGAGTTTTGCATGAATTATTATGTTAGAGTCTCAAAGCTCTGAAAACAGCGTTTTTGCTCCGGACAAAGCTGGTTTGATGCAATGTTACTCAAACTCTTTCAAACATTAAAAAATTGTCAAGTGCATGAATAAAATGCTGTTTGCAATGAAGTAATGCACATCTGAAGGTGTTAGAAGAGATTTGCATGAATTATTATGTTAGAATCTCAAAGCTCTGAAAACAGCGTTTCTGCTCCGGACAAACCTGGTTTGATGCAATGTTACTGAAACTCTGTCAAACATTAAAAAATTGTCAAGTGCATGAATAAAATGCTGTTTGGCATGCAGTAATGCACATCTGAAGGTGTTAGAAGAGTTTTGCATGAATTTAATATGTTAGAGTCTCAAAGCTCTGAAAACAGCGTTTCTGCTCCGGACAAACCTGGTTTGATGCAATGTTACTGAAACTCTGTCAAACATTAAAAAATTGTCAAGTGCATGAATAAAATGCTGTTTGGCATGCAGTAATGCACATCTGAAGGTGTTAGAAGAGTTTTGCATGAATTTAATATGTTAGAGTCTCAAAGCTCTGAAAACAGCGTTTCTGCTCCGGACAAACCTGGTTTGATGCAATGTTACTGAAACTCTGTCAAACATTAAAAAATTGTCAAATGCATGAATAAAATGCTGTTTGCAATGCAATAATGCACATCTGAAGGTGTTAGAAGACTTTTGCATGAATTATTATGTTAGAGTGTCAAAGCTCTGAAAACAGCGTTTCTGCTCCGGACAAACCTGGTTTGATGCAATGTTACTCAAACTCTGTCAAACATTAAAAGTTTGTCATGTGCATGAATAAAATGCTGTTTGGTATGCAGTAATGCACATCTGAAGGTGTTAGAAGAGTTTTGCATGAATTATTATGTTAGAGTGTCAAAGCTCTGAAAACAGCGTTTCTGCTCCGGACAAACCTGGTTTGATGCAATGTTACTCAAACTCTGTCAAACATTAAAAGTTTGTCATGTGCATGAATAAAATGCTGTTTGGCATGCAGTAATGCACATCTGAAGGTGTTAGAAGAGTTTTGCATGAATTATTATGTTAGAGTCTCAAAGCTCTGAAAACAGCGTTTTTGCTCCGGACAAACCTGGTTTGATGCAATGTTACTCAAACTCTTTCAAACATTAAAAAATTGTCAAGTGCATGAATAAAATGCTGTTTGCAATGAAGTAATGCACATCTGAAGGTGTTAGAAGAGATTTGCATGAATTATTATGTTAGAGTCTCAAAGCTCTGAAAACAGCGTTTCTGCTCCGGACAAACCTGGTTTGATGCAATGTTACTCAAACTCTGTCAAACATTAAAAGTTTGTCATGTGCATGAATAAAATGGTGTTTGGCATGCAGTAATGCACATCTGAATGTGTTAGAAGAGTTTTGCATGAATTATTATGTTAGAGTCTCAAAGCTCTGAAAACAGCGTTTCTGCTACGGACAAACCTGGTTTGATGCAATGTTACTGAAACTCTGTCAAACATTAAAAAATTGTCAAGTGCATTAATAAAATGCTGTTTGCAATGAAATAATGCACATCTGAAGGTGTTAGAAGAGATTTGCATGAATTATTATGTTAGACTCTCAAAGCTCTGAAAACAGCGTTTCTGCTCCGGACAAACCTGGTTTGATGCAATGTTACTCAAACTCTGTCAAACATTAAAAGTTTGTCATGTGCATGAATAAAATGCTGTTTGGCATGCAGTAATGCACATCTGAAGGTGTTAGAAGAGTTTTGCATGAATTATTATGTTAGAGTCTCAAAGCTCTGAAAACAGCGTTTTTGCTCCGGACAAACCTGGTTTGATGCAATGTTACTCAAACTCTTTCAAACATTAAAAAATTGTCAAGTGCATGAATAAAATGCTGTTTGCAATGAAGTAATGCACATCTGAAGGTGTTAGAAGAGATTTGCATGAATTATTATGTTAGAGTCTCAAAGCTCTGAAAACAGCGTTTCTGCTCCGGACAAACCTGGTTTGATGCAATGTTACTCAAACTCTGTCAAACATTAAAAGTTTGTCATGTGCATGAATAAAATGGTGTTTGGCATGCAGTAATGCACATCTGAATGTGTTAGAAGAGTTTTGCATGAATTATTATGTTAGAGTCTCAAAGCTCTGAAAACAGCGTTTCTGCTACGGACAAACCTGGTTTGATGCAATGTTACTCAAACTCTTTCAAACATTAAAAAATTGTCAAGTGCATGAATAAAATGCTGTTTGCAATGAAGTAATGCACATCTGAAGGTGTTAGAAGAGATTTGCATGAATTATTATGTTAGAGTCTCAAAGCTCTGAAAACAGCGTTTCTGCTCCGGACAAACCTGGTTTGATGCAATGTTACTCAAACTCTGTCAAACATTAAAAGTTTGTCATGTGCATGAATAAAATGCTGTTTGGCATGCAGTAATGCACATCTGAAGGTGTTAGAAGAGTTTTGCATGAATTATTATGTTAGAGTCTCAAAGCTCTGAAAACAGCGTTTCTGCTCCGGACAGACCTGGTTTGATGCAATGTTACTCAAACTCTGTCAAACATTAAAAGTTTGTCATGTGCATGAATAAAATGGTGTTTGGCATGCAGTAATGCACATCTGAATGTGTTAGAAGAGTTTTGCATGAATTATTATGTTAGAGTCTCAAAGCTCTGAAAACAGCGTTTCTGCTACGGACAAACCTGGTTTGATGCAATGTTACTGAAACTCCGTCAAACATTAAAAAATTGTCAAGTGCATTAATAAAATGCTGTTTGCAATGAAATAATGCACATCTGAAGGTGTTAGAAGAGATTTGCATGAATTATTATGTTAGACTCTCAAAGCTCTGAAAACAGCGTTTCTGCTCCGGACAAACCTGGTTTGATGCAATGTTACTCAAACTCTGTCAAACATTAAAAGTTTGTCATGTGCATGAATAAAATGCTGTTTGGCATGCAGTAATGCACATCTGGAGGTGTTAGAAGAGTTTTGCATGAATTATTATGTTAGAGTCTCAAAGCTCTGAAAACAGCGTTTCTGCTCCGGAGAAACCTTGTTTGATGCAATGTTACTGAAACTCTGTCAAACATTAAAAAATTGTCAAGTGCATGAATAAAATGCTGTTTGCAATGAAGTAATGCACATCTGAAGGTGTTAGAAGAGATTTGCATGAATTATTATGTTAGAGTCTCAAAGCTCTGAAAACAACGTTTCTGCTCCGGACAAACCTGGTTTGATGCAATGTTACTCAAACTCTGTCAAACATTAAAAGTTTGTCATGTGCATGAATAAAATGCTGTTTGGCATGCAGTAATGCACATCTGAAGGTGTTAGAAGAGTTTTGCATGAATTATTATGTTAGAGTGTCAAAGCTCTGAAAACAGCGTTTCTGCTCCGGACAAACCTGGTTTGATGCAATGTTACTCAAACTCTGTCAAACATTAAAAGTTTGTCATGTGCATGAATAAAATGCTGTTTGGCATGCAGTAATGCACATCTGAAGGTGTTAGAAGAGTTTTGCATGAATTATTATGTTAGAGTCTCAAAGCTCTGAAAACAGCGTTTCTGCTCCGGACAAACCTGGTTTGATGCAATGTTACTCAAACTCTGTCAAACATTAAAAAATTGTCAAGTGCATGAATAAAATGCTGTTTGCGATGCAGTAATGCACATCTGAAGGTGTTAGAAGACTTTTGCATGAATTATTATGTTAGAGTGTCAAAGCTCTGAAAACAGCGTTTCTGCTCCGGACAAACCTGGTTTGATGCAATGTTACTCAAACTCTGTCAAACATTAAAAGTTTGTCATGTGCATGAATAAAATGCTGTTTGGCATGCAGTAATGCACATCTGAAGGTGTTAGAAGAGTTTTGCATGAATTATTATGTTAGAGTCTCAAAGCTCTGAAAACAGCGTTTTTGCTCCGGACAAACCTGGTTTGATGCAATGTTACTCAAACTCTTTCAAACATTAAAAAATTGTCAAGTGCATGAATAAAATGCTGTTTGCAATGAAGTAATGCACATCTGAAGGTGTTAGAAGAGATTTGCATGAATTATTATGTTAGAGTCTCAAAGCTCTGAAAACAGCGTTTCTGCTCCGGACAAACCTGGTTTGATGCAATGTTACTCAAACTCTGTCAAACATTAAAAGTTTGTCATGTGCATGAATAAAATGCTGTTTGGCATGCAGTAATGCACATCTGAAGGTGTTAGAAGAGTTTTGCATGAATTATTATGTTAGAGTCTCAAAGCTCTGAAAACAGCGTTTTTGCTCCGGACAAACCTGGTTTGATGCAATGTTACTCAAACTCTTTCAAACATTAAAAAATTGTCAAGTGCATGAATAAAATGCTGTTTGCAATGAAGTAATGCACATCTGAAGGTGTTAGAAGAGATTTGCATGAATTATTATGTTAGAGTCTCAAAGCTCTGAAAACAGCGTTTCTGCTCCGGACAAACCTGGTTTGATGCAATGTTACTCAAACTCTGTCAAACATTAAAAGTTTGTCATGTGCATGAATAAAATGGTGTTTGGCATGCAGTAATGCACATCTGAATGTGTTAGAAGAGTTTTGCATGAATTATTATGTTAGAGTCTCAAAGCTCTGAAAACAGCGTTTCTGCTACGGACAAACCTGGTTTGATGCAATGTTACTCAAACTCTTTCAAACATTAAAAAATTGTCAAGTGCATGAATAAAATGCTGTTTGCAATGAAGTAATGCACATCTGAAGGTGTTAGAAGAGATTTGCATGAATTATTATGTTAGAGTCTCAAAGCTCTGAAAACAGCGTTTCTGCTCCGGACAAACCTGGTTTGATGCAATGTTACTCAAACTCTGTCAAACATTAAAAGTTTGTCATGTGCATGAATAAAATGCTGTTTGGCATGCAGTAATGCACATCTGAAGGTGTTAGAAGAGTTTTGCATGAATTATTATGTTAGAGTCTCAAAGCTCTGAAAACAGCGTTTCTGCTCCGGACAGACCTGGTTTGATGCAATGTTACTCAAACTCTGTCAAACATTAAAAGTTTGTCATGTGCATGAATAAAATGGTGTTTGGCATGCAGTAATGCACATCTGAATGTGTTAGAAGAGTTTTGCATGAATTATTATGTTAGAGTCTCAAAGCTCTGAAAACAGCGTTTCTGCTACGGACAAACCTGGTTTGATGCAATGTTACTGAAACTCCGTCAAACATTAAAAAATTGTCAAGTGCATTAATAAAATGCTGTTTGCAATGAAATAATGCACATCTGAAGGTGTTAGAAGAGATTTGCATGAATTATTATGTTAGACTCTCAAAGCTCTGAAAACAGCGTTTCTGCTCCGGACAAACCTGGTTTGATGCAATGTTACTCAAACTCTGTCAAACATTAAAAGTTTGTCATGTGCATGAATAAAATGCTGTTTGGCATGCAGTAATGCACATCTGGAGGTGTTAGAAGAGTTTTGCATGAATTATTATGTTAGAGTCTCAAAGCTCTGAAAACAGCGTTTCTGCTCCGGAGAAACCTTGTTTGATGCAATGTTACTGAAACTCTGTCAAACATTAAAAAATTGTCAAGTGCATGAATAAAATGCTGTTTGCAATGAAGTAATGCACATCTGAAGGTGTTAGAAGAGATTTGCATGAATTATTATGTTAGAGTCTCAAAGCTCTGAAAACAACGTTTCTGCTCCGGACAAACCTGGTTTGATGCAATGTTACTCAAACTCTGTCAAACATTAAAAGTTTGTCATGTGCATGAATAAAATGCTGTTTGGCATGCAGTAATGCACATCTGAAGGTGTTAGAAGAGTTTTGCATGAATTATTATGTTAGAGTGTCAAAGCTCTGAAAACAGCGTTTCTGCTCCGGACAAACCTGGTTTGATGCAATGTTACTCAAACTCTGTCAAACATTAAAAGTTTGTCATGTGCATGAATAAAATGCTGTTTGGCATGCAGTAATGCACATCTGAAGGTGTTAGAAGAGTTTTGCATGAATTATTATGTTAGAGTCTCAAAGCTCTGAAAACAGCGTTTCTGCTCCGGACAAACCTGGTTTGATGCAATGTTACTCAAACTCTGTCAAACATTAAAAAATTGTCAAGTGCATGAATAAAATGCTGTTTGCGATGCAGTAATGCACATCTGAAGGTGTTAGAAGACTTTTGCATGAATTATTATGTTAGAGTGTCAAAGCTCTGAAAACAGCGTTTCTGCTCCGGACAAACCTGGTTTGATGCAATGTTACTCAAACTCTGTCAAACATTAAAAGTTTGTCATGTGCATGAATAAAATGCTGTTTGGCATGCAGTAATGCACATCTGAAGGTGTTAGAAGAGTTTTGCATGAATTATTATGTTAGAGTCTCAAAGCTCTGAAAACAGCGTTTTTGCTCCGGACAAACCTGGTTTGATGCAATGTTACTCAAACTCTTTCAAACATTAAAAAATTGTCAAGTGCATGAATAAAATGCTGTTTGCAATGAAGTAATGCACATCTGAAGGTGTTAGAAGAGATTTGCATGAATTATTATGTTAGAGTCTCAAAGCTCTGAAAACAGCGTTTCTGCTCCGGACAAACCTGGTTTGATGCAATGTTACTCAAACTCTGTCAAACATTAAAAGTTTGTCATGTGCATGAATAAAATGCTGTTTGGCATGCAGTAATGCACATCTGAAGGTGTTAGAAGAGTTTTGCATGAATTATTATGTTAGAGTCTCAAAGCTCTGAAAACAGCGTTTCTGCTCCGGACAGACCTGGTTTGATGCAATGTTACTCAAACTCTGTCAAACATTAAAAGTTTGTCATGTGCATGAATAAAATGGTGTTTGGCATGCAGTAATGCACATCTGAATGTGTTAGAAGAGTTTTGCATGAATTATTATGTTAGAGTCTCAAAGCTCTGAAAACAGCGTTTCTGCTCCGGACAAACCTGGTTTGATGCAATGTTACTGAAACTCTGTCAAACATTAAAAAATTGTCAAATGCATGAATAAAATGCTGTTTGCAATGCAGTAATGCACATCTGAAGGTGTTAGAAGACTTTTGCATGAATTATTATGTTAGAGTGTCAAAGCTCTGAAAACAGCGTTTCTGCTCCGGACAAACCTGGTTTGATGCAATGTTACTCAAACTCTTTCAAACATTAAAAAATTGTCAAGTGCATGAATAAAATGCTGTTTGCAATGAAGTAATGCACATCTGAAGGTGTTAGAAGAGATTTGCATGAATTATTATGTTAGAGTGTCAAAGCTCTGAAAACAGCGTTTCTGCTCCGGACAAACCTGGTTTGATGCAATGTTACTCAAACTCTGTCAAACATTAAAAGTTTGTCATGTGCATGAATAAAATGCTGTTTGGCATGCAGTAATGTACATCTGAAGGTGTTAGAAGAGTTTTGCATGAATTATTATGTTAGAGTGTCAAAGCTCTGAAAACAGCGTTTCTGCTCCGGACAAACCTGGTTTGATGCAATGTTACTCAAACTCTGTCAAACATTAAAAGTTTGTCATGTGCATGAATAAAATGCTGTTTGGCATGCAGTAATGCACATCTGAAGGTGTTAGAAGAGTTTTGCATGAATTATTATGTTAGAGTCTCAAAGCTCTGAAAACAGCGTTTCTGCTCCGGACAAACCTGGTTTGATGCAATGTTACTCAAACTCTGTCAAACATTAAAAAATTGTCAAGTGCATGAATAAAATGCTGTTTGCGATGCAGTAATGCACATCTGAAGGTGTTAGAAGAGTTTTTCATAAATTATTATGTTAGAGTCTCAAAGCTCTGAAAACAGCGTTTCTGCTCCAGACAAACCTGGTTTGATGCAATGTTACTCAAACTCTGTCAAACATTAAAAGTTTGTCATGTGCATGAATAAAATGCTGTTTGGCATGCAGTAATGCACATCTGAAGGTGTTAGAAGAGTTTTGCATGAATTATTATGTTAGAGTCTCAAAGCTCTGAAAACAGCGTTTTTGCTCCGGACAAACCTGGTTTGATGCAATGTTACTCAAACTCTTTCAAACATTAAAAAATTGTCAAGTGCATGAATAAAATGCTGTTTGCAATGAAATAATGCACATCTGAAGGTGTTAGAAGAGTTTTGCATGAATTATTATGTTAGAATCTCAACGCTCTGAAAACAGCGTTTCTGCTCCGGACAAACCTGGTTTGATGCAATGTTACTGAAACTCTGTCAAACATTAAAAAATTGTCAAGTGCATGAATAAAATGCTGTTTGGCATGCAGTAATGCACATCTGAAGGTGTTAGAAGAGTTTTGCATGAATTTAATATGTTAGAGTCTCAAAGCTCTGAAAACAGCGTTTCTGCTCCGGACAAACCTGGTTTGATGCAATGTTACTGAAACTCTGTCAAACATTAAAAAATTGTCAAATGCATGAATAAAATGCTGTTTGCAATGCAGTAATGCACATCTGAAGGTGTTAGAAGACTTTTGCATGAATTATTATGTTAGAGTGTCAAAGCTCTGAAAACAGCGTTTCTGCTCCGGACAAACCTGGTTTGATGCAATGTTACTCAAACTCTGTCAAACATTAAAAGTTTGTCATGTGCATGAATAAAATGCTGTTTGGTATGCAGTAATGCACATCTGAAGGTGTTAGAAGAGTTTTGCATGAATTATTATGTTAGAGTGTCAAAGCTCTGAAAACAGCGTTTCTGCTCCGGACAAACCTGGTTTGATGCAATGTTACTCAAACTCTGTCAAACATTAAAAGTTTGTCATGTGCATGAATAAAATGCTGTTTGGCATGCAGTAATGCACATCTGAAGGTGTTAGAAAAGTTTTGCATGAATTATTATGTTAGAGTCTCAAAGCTCTGAAAACAGCGTTTTTGCTCCGGACAAACCTGGTTTGATGCAATGTTACTCAAACTCTTTCAAACATTAAAAAATTGTCAAGTGCATGAATAAAATGCTGTTTGCAATGAAGTAATGCACATCTGAAGGTGTTAGAAGAGATTTGCATGAATTATTATGTTAGAGTCTCAAAGCTCTGAAAACAGCGTTTCTGCTCCGGACAAACCTGGTTTGATGCAATGTTACTCAAACTCTGTCAAACATTAAAAGTTTGTCATGTGCATGAATAAAATGGTGTTTGGCATGCAGTAATGCACATCTGAATGTGTTAGAAGAGTTTTGCATGAATTATTATGTTAGAGTCTCAAAGCTCTGAAAACAGCGTTTCTGCTACGGACAAACCTGGTTTGATGCAATGTTACTCAAACTCTTTCAAACATTAAAAAATTGTCAAGTGCATGAATAAAATGCTGTTTGCAATGAAGTAATGCACATCTGAAGGTGTTAGAAGAGATTTGCATGAATTATTATGTTAGAGTCTCAAAGCTCTGAAAACAGCGTTTCTGCTCCGGACAAACCTGGTTTGATGCAATGTTACTCAAACTCTGTCAAACATTAAAAGTTTGTCATGTGCATGAATAAAATGCTGTTTGGCATGCAGTAATGCACATCTGAAGGTGTTAGAAGAGTTTTGCATGAATTATTATGTTAGAGTCTCAAAGCTCTGAAAACAGCGTTTCTGCTCCGGACAGACCTGGGTTTGATGCAATGTTACTCAAACTCTGTCAAACATTAAAAGTTTGTCATGTGCATGAATAAAATGGTGTTTGGCATGCAGTAATGCACATCTGAATGTGTTAGAAGAGTTTTGCATGAATTATTATGTTAGAGTCTCAAAGCTCTGAAAACAGCGTTTCTGCTACGGACAAACCTGGTTTGATGCAATGTTACTGAAACTCCGTCAAACATTAAAAAATTGTCAAGTGCATTAATAAAATGCTGTTTGCAATGAAATAATGCACATCTGAAGGTGTTAGAAGAGATTTGCATGAATTATTATGTTAGACTCTCAAAGCTCTGAAAACAGCGTTTCTGCTCCGGACAAACCTGGTTTGATGCAATGTTACTCAAACTCTGTCAAACATTAAAAGTTTGTCATGTGCATGAATAAAATGCTGTTTGGCATGCAGTAATGCACATCTGAAGGTGTTAGAAGAGTTTTGCATGAATTATTATGTTAGAGTCTCAAAGCTCTGAAAACAGCGTTTCTGCTCCGGACAAACCTGGTTTAATGCAATGTTACTGAAACTCTGTCAAACATTAAAAAATTGTCAAATGCATGAATAAAATGCTGTTTGCAATGCAGTAATGCACATCTGAAGGTGTTAGAAGAGTTTTGCATGAATTATTATGTTAGAGTGTCAAAGCTCTGAAAACAGCGTTTCTGCTCCTTACAAGCCTGGTTTGATGCAATGTTACTCAAACTCTGTCAAACATTAAAAGTTTGTCATGTGCATGAATAAAATGCTGTTTGGCATGCAGTAATGCACATCTGAAGGTGTTAGAAGAGTTTTGCATGAATTATTATGTTAGAGTCTCAAAGCTCTGAAAACAGCGTTTTTGCTCCGGACAAAGCTGGTTTGATGCAATGTTACTCAAACTCTTTCAAACATTAAAAAATTGTCAAGTGCATGAATAAAATGCTGTTTGCAATGAAGTAATGCACATCTGAAGGTGTTAGAAGAGTTTTGCATGAAATATTATGTTAGAGTCTCAAAGCTCTGAAAACAGCGTTTCTGCTCCGGAGAAACCTTGTTTGATGCAATGTTACTGAAACTCTGTCAAACATTAAAAAATTGTCAAGTGCATGAATAAAATGCTGTTTGCAATGAAGTAATGCACATCTGAAGGTGTTAGAAGAGATTTGCATGAATTATTATGTTAGAGTCTCAAAGCTCTGAAAACAACGTTTCTGCTCCGGACAAACCTGGTTTAATGCAATGTTACTCAAGCTCTGTCAAACATTAAAAGTTTGTCATGTGCATGAATAAAATGCTGTTTGGCATGCAGTAATGCACATCTGAAGGTGTTAGAAGAGTTTTGCATGAATTATTATGTTAGAGTGTCAAAGCTCTGAAAACAGCGTTTCTGCTCCGGACAAACCTGGTTTGATGCAATGTTACTCAAACTCTGTCAAACATTAAAAGTTTGTCATGTGCATGAATAAAATGCTGTTTGGCATGGAGTAATGCACATCTGAAGGTGTTAGAAGAGTTTTGCATGAATTATTATGTTAGAGTCTCAAAGCTCTGAAAACAGCGTTTCTGCTCCGGACAAACCTGGTTTGATGCAATGTTACTCAAACTCTGTCAAACATTAAAAAATTGTCAAGTGCATGAATAAAATGCTGTTTGCGATGCAGTAATGCACATCTGAAGGTGTTAGAAGACTTTTGCATGAATTATTATGTTAGAGTGTCAAAGCTCTGAAAACAGCGTTTCTGCTCCGGACAAACCTGGTTTGATGCAATGTTACTCAAACTCTGTCAAACATTAAAAGTTTGTCATGTGCATGAATAAAATGCTGTTTGGCATGCAGTAATGCACATCTGAAGGTGTTAGAAGAGTTTTGCATGAATTATTATGTTAGAGTCTCAAAGCTCTGAAAACAGCGTTTTTGCTCCGGACAAACCTGGTTTGATGCAATGTTACTCAAACTCTTTCAAACATTAAAAAATTGTCAAGTGCATGAATAAAATGCTGTTTGCAATGAAGTAATGCACATCTGAAGGTGTTAGAAGAGATTTGCATGAATTATTATTTTAGAGTCTCAAAGCTCTGAAAACAGCGTTTCTGCTCCGGACAGACCTGGTTTGATGCAATGTTACTCAAACTCTGTCAAACATTAAAAGTTTGTCATGTGCATGAATAAAATGGTGTTTGGCATGCAGTAATGCACATCTGAATGTGTTTGAAGAGTTTTGCATGAATTATTATGTTAGAGTCTCAAAGCTCTGAAAACAGCGTTTCTGCTCCGGACAAACCTGGTTTGATGCAATGTTACTGAAACTCTGTCAAACATTAAAAAATTTTCAAATGCATGAATAAAATGCTGTTTGCAATGCAGTAATGCACATCTGAAGGTGTTAGAAGACTTTTGCATGAATTATTATGTTAGAGTGTCAAAGCTCTGAAAACAGCGTTTCTGCTCCGGACAAACCTGGTTTGATGCAATGTTACTCAAACTCTGTCAAACATTAAAAGTTTGTCATGTGCATGAATAAAATGCTGTTTGGCATGCAGTAATGCACATCTGAAGGTGTTAGAAGAGTTTTGCATGAATTATTATGTTAGAGTCTCAAAGCTCTGAAAACAGCGTTTTTGCTCCGGACAAACCTGGTTTGATGCAATGTTACTCAAACTCTTTCAAACATTAAAAAATTGTCAAGTGCATGAATAAAATGCTGTTTGCAATGAAGTAATGCACATCTGAAGGTGTTAGAAGAGATTTGCATGAATTATTATGTTAGAGTCTCAAAGCTCTGAAAACAGCGTTTCTGCTCCGGACAAACCTGGTTTGATGCAATGTTACTCAAACTCTGTCAAACATTAAAAGTTTGTCATGTGCATGAATAAAATGCTGTTTGGCATGCAGTAATGCACATCTGAAGGTGTTAGAAGAGTTTTGCATGAATTATTATGTTAGAGTCTCAAAGCTCTGAAAACAGCGTTTCTGCTCCGGACAGACCTGGTTTGATGCAATGTTACTCAAACTCTGTCAAACATTAAAAGTTTGTCATGTGCATGAATAAAATGGTGTTTGGCATGCAGTAATGCACATCTGAATGTGTTAGAAGAGTTTTGCATGAATTATTATGTTAGAGTCTCAAAGCTCTGAAAACAGCGTTTCTGCTCCGGACAAACCTGGTTTGATGCAATGTTACTGAAACTCTGTCAAACATTAAAAAATTGTCAAATGCATGAATAAAATGCTGTTTGCAATGCAGTAATGCACATCTGAAGGTGTTAGAAGACTTTTGCATGAATTATTATGTTAGAGTGTCAAAGCTCTGAAAACAGCGTTTCTGCTCCGGACAAACCTGGTTTGATGCAATGTTACTCAAACTCTGTCAAACATTAAAAGTTTGTCATGTGCATGAATAAAATGCTGTTTGGCATGCAGTAATGCACATCTGAAGGTGTTAGAAGAGTTTTGCATGAATTATTATGTTAGAGTGTCAAAGCTCTGAAAACAGCGTTTCTGCTCCGGACAAACCTGGTTTGATGCAATGTTACTCAAACTCTGTCAAACATTAAAAGTTTGTCATGTGCATGAATAAAATGCTGTTTGGCATGCAGTAATGCACATCTGAAGGTGTTAGAAGAGTTTTGCATGAATTATTATGTTAGAGTCTCAAAGCTCTGAAAACAGCGTTTTTGCTCCGGACAAACCTGGTTTGATGCAATGTTACTCAAACTCTTTCAAACATTAAAAAATTGTCAAGTGCATGAATAAAATGCTGTTTGCAATGAAGTAATGCACATCTGAAGGTGTTAGAAGAGATTTGCATGAATTATTATGTTAGAGTGTCAAAGCTCTGAAAACAGCGTTTCTGCTCCGGACAAACCTGGTTTGATGCAATGTTACTCAAACTCTGTCAAACATTAAAAGTTTGTCATGTGCATGAATAAAATGCTGTTTGGCATGCAGTAATGTACATCTGAAGGTGTTAGAAGAGTTTTGCATGAATTATTATGTTAGAGTGTCAAAGCTCTGAAAACAGCGTTTCTGCTCCGGACAAACCTGGTTTGATGCAATGTTACTCAAACTCTGTCAAACATTAAAAGTTTGTCATGTGCATGAATAAAATGCTGTTTGGCATGCAGTAATGCACATCTGAAGGTGTTAGAAGAGTTTTGCATGAATTATTATGTTAGAGTCTCAAAGCTCTGAAAACAGCGTTTCTGCTCCGGACAGACCTGGTTTGATGCAATGTTACTCAAACTCTGTCAAACATTAAAAGTTTGTCATGTGCATGAATAAAATGGTGTTTGGCATGCAGTAATGCACATCTGAATGTGTTAGAAGAGTTTTGCATGAATTATTATGTTAGAGTCTCAAAGCTCTGAAAACAGCGTTTCTGCTACGGACAAACCTGGTTTGATGCAATGTTACTGAAACTCCGTCAAACATTAAAAAATTGTCAAGTGCATTAATAAAATGCTGTTTGCAATGAAATAATGCACATCTGAAGGTGTTAGAAGAGATTTGCATGAATTATTATGTTAGACTCTCAAAGCTCTGAAAACAGCGTTTCTGCTCCGGACAAACCTGGTTTGATGCAATGTTACTCAAACTCTGTCAAACATTAAAAGTTTGTCATGTGCATGAATAAAATGCTGTTTGGCATGCAGTAATGCACATCTGAAGGTGTTAGAAGAGTTTTGCATGAATTATTATGTTAGAGTCTCAAAGCTCTGAAAACAGCGTTTCTGCTCCGGACAAACCTGGTTTAATGCAATGTTACTGAAACTCTGTCAAACATTAAAAAATTGTCAAATGCATGAATAAAATGCTGTTTGCAATGCAGTAATGCACATCTGAATGTGTTAGAAGAGTTTTGCATGAATTATTATGTTAGAGTGTCAAAGCTCTGAAAACAGCGTTTCTGCTCCTTACAAGCCTGGTTTGATGCAATGTTACTCAAACTCTGTCAAACATTAAAAGTTTGTCATGTGCATGAATAAAATGCTGTTTGGCATGCAGTAATGCACATCTGAAGGTGTTAGAAGAGTTTTGCATGAATTATTATGTTAGAGTCTCAAAGCTCTGAAAACAGCGTTTTTGCTCCGGACAAAGCTGGTTTGATGCAATGTTACTCAAACTTTTTCAAACATTAAAAAATTGTCAAGTGCATGAATAAAATGCTGTTTGCAATGAAGTAATGCACATCTGAAGGTGTTAGAAGAGATTTGCATGAATTATTATGTTAGAATCTCAAAGCTCTGAAAACAGCGTTTCTGCTCCGGACAAACCTGGTTTGATGCAATGTTACTGAAACTCTGTCAAACATTAAAAAATTGTCAAGTGCATGAATAAAATGCTGTTTGGCATGCAGTAATGCACATCTGAAGGTGTTAGAAGAGTTTTGCATGAATTTAATATGTTAGAGTCTCAAAGCTCTGAAAACAGCGTTTCTGCTCCGGACAAACCTGGTTTGATGCAATGTTACTGAAACTCTGTCAAACATTAAAAAATTGTCAAGTGCATGAATAAAATGCTGTTTGGCATGCAGTAATGCACATCTGAAGGTGTTAGAAGAGTTTTGCATGAATTTAATATGTTAGAGTCTCAAAGCTCTGAAAACAGCGTTTCTGCTCCGGACAAACCTGGTTTGATGCAATGTTACTGAAACTCTGTCAAACATTAAAAAATTGTCAAATGCATGAATAAAATGCTGTTTGCAATGCAATAATGCACATCTGAAGGTGTTAGAAGACTTTTGCATGAATTATTATGTTAGAGTGTCAAAGCTCTGAAAACAGCGTTTCTGCTCCGGACAAACCTGGTTTGATGCAATGTTACTCAAACTCTGTCAAACATTAAAAGTTTGTCATGTGCATGAATAAAATGCTGTTTGGTATGCAGTAATGCACATCTGAAGGTGTTAGAAGAGTTTTGCATGAATTATTATGTTAGAGTGTCAAAGCTCTGAAAACAGCGTTTCTGCTCCGGACAAACCTGGTTTGATGCAATGTTACTCAAACTCTGTCAAACATTAAAAGTTTGTCATGTGCATGAATAAAATGCTGTTTGGCATGCAGTAATGCACATCTGAAGGTGTTAGAAGAGTTTTGCATGAATTATTATGTTAGAGTCTCAAAGCTCTGAAAACAGCGTTTCTGCTCCGGACAAACCTGGTTTAATGCAATGTTACTGAAACTCTGTCAAACATTAAAAAATTGTCAAATGCATGAATAAAATGCTGTTTGCAATGCAGTAATGCACATCTGAATGTGTTAGAAGAGTTTTGCATGAATTATTATGTTAGAGTGTCAAAGCTCTGAAAACAGCGTTTCTGCTCCTTACAAGCCTGGTTTGATGCAATGTTACTCAAACTCTGTCAAACATTAAAAGTTTGTCATGTGCATGAATAAAATGCTGTTTGGCATGCAGTAATGCACATCTGAAGGTGTTAGAAGAGTTTTGCATGAATTATTATGTTAGAGTCTCAAAGCTCTGAAAACAGCGTTTTTGCTCCGGACAAAGCTGGTTTGATGCAATGTTACTCAAACTCTTTCAAACATTAAAAAATTGTCAAGTGCATGAATAAAATGCTGTTTGCAATGAAGTAATGCACATCTGAAGGTGTTAGAAGAGATTTGCATGAATTATTATGTTAGAATCTCAAAGCTCTGAAAACAGCGTTTCTGCTCCGGACAAACCTGGTTTGATGCAATGTTACTGAAACTCTGTCAAACATTAAAAAATTGTCAAGTGCATGAATAAAATGCTGTTTGGCATGCAGTAATGCACATCTGAAGGTGTTAGAAGAGTTTTGCATGAATTTAATATGTTAGAGTCTCAAAGCTCTGAAAACAGCGTTTCTGCTCCGGACAAACCTGGTTTGATGCAATGTTACTGAAACTCTGTCAAACATTAAAAAATTGTCAAGTGCATGAATAAAATGCTGTTTGGCATGCAGTAATGCACATCTGAAGGTGTTAGAAGAGTTTTGCATGAATTTAATATGTTAGAGTCTCAAAGCTCTGAAAACAGCGTTTCTGCTCCGGACAAACCTGGTTTGATGCAATGTTACTGAAACTCTGTCAAACATTAAAAAATTGTCAAATGCATGAATAAAATGCTGTTTGCAATGCAATAATGCACATCTGAAGGTGTTAGAAGACTTTTGCATGAATTATTATGTTAGAGTGTCAAAGCTCTGAAAACAGCGTTTCTGCTCCGGACAAACCTGGTTTGATGCAATGTTACTCAAACTCTGTCAAACATTAAAAGTTTGTCATGTGCATGAATAAAATGCTGTTTGGTATGCAGTAATGCACATCTGAAGGTGTTAGAAGAGTTTTGCATGAATTATTATGTTAGAGTGTCAAAGCTCTGAAAACAGCGTTTCTGCTCCGGACAAACCTGGTTTGATGCAATGTTACTCAAACTCTGTCAAACATTAAAAGTTTGTCATGTGCATGAATAAAATGCTGTTTGGCATGCAGTAATGCACATCTGAAGGTGTTAGAAGAGTTTTGCATGAATTATTATGTTAGAGTCTCAAAGCTCTGAAAACAGCGTTTTTGCTCCGGACAAACCTGGTTTGATGCAATGTTACTCAAACTCTTTCAAACATTAAAAAATTGTCAAGTGCATGAATAAAATGCTGTTTGCAATGAAGTAATGCACATCTGAAGGTGTTAGAAGAGATTTGCATGAATTATTATGTTAGAGTCTCAAAGCTCTGAAAACAGCGTTTCTGCTCCGGACAAACCTGGTTTGATGCAATGTTACTCAAACTCTGTCAAACATTAAAAGTTTGTCATGTGCATGAATAAAATGGTGTTTGGCATGCAGTAATGCACATCTGAATGTGTTAGAAGAGTTTTGCATGAATTATTATGTTAGAGTCTCAAAGCTCTGAAAACAGCGTTTCTGCTACGGACAAACCTGGTTTGATGCAATGTTACTCAAACTCTTTCAAACATTAAAAAATTGTCAAGTGCATGAATAAAATGCTGTTTGCAATGAAGTAATGCACATCTGAAGGTGTTAGAAGAGATTTGCATGAATTATTATGTTAGAGTCTCAAAGCTCTGAAAACAGCGTTTCTGCTCCGGACAAACCTGGTTTGATGCAATGTTACTCAAACTCTTTCAAACATTAAAAAATTGTCAAGTGCATGAATAAAATGCTGTTTGCAATGAAGTAATGCACATCTGAAGGTGTTAGAAGAGATTTGCATGAATTATTATGTTAGAGTCTCAAAGCTCTGAAAACAGCGTTTCTGCTCCGGACAAACCTGGTTTGATGCAATGTTACTCAAACTCTGTCAAACATTAAAAGTTTGTCATGTGCATGAATAAAATGGTGTTTGGCATGCAGTAATGCACATCTGAATGTGTTAGAAGAGTTTTGCATGAATTATTATGTTAGAGTCTCAAAGCTCTGAAAACAGCGTTTCTGCTACGGACAAACCTGGTTTGATGCAATGTTACTCAAACTCTTTCAAACATTAAAAAATTGTCAAGTGCATGAATAAAATGCTGTTTGCAATGAAGTAATGCACATCTGAAGGTGTTAGAAGAGATTTGCATGAATTATTATGTTAGAGTCTCAAAGCTCTGAAAACAGCGTTTCTGCTCCGGACAAACCTGGTTTGATGCAATGTTACTCAAACTCTGTCAAACATTAAAAGTTTGTCATGTGCATGAATAAAATGCTGTTTGGCATGCAGTAATGCACATCTGAAGGTGTTAGAAGAGTTTTGCATGAATTATTATGTTAGAGTCTCAAAGCTCTGAAAACAGCGTTTCTGCTCCGGACAGACCTGGTTTGATGCAATGTTACTCAAACTCTGTCAAACATTAAAAGTTTGTCATGTGCATGAATAAAATGGTGTTTGGCATGCAGTAATGCACATCTGAATGTGTTAGAAGAGTTTTGCATGAATTATTATGTTAGAGTCTCAAAGCTCTGAAAACAGCGTTTCTGCTACGGACAAACCTGGTTTGATGCAATGTTACTGAAACTCCGTCAAACATTAAAAAATTGTCAAGTGCATTAATAAAATGCTGTTTGCAATGAAATAATGCACATCTGAAGGTGTTAGAAGAGATTTGCATGAATTATTATGTTAGACTCTCAAAGCTCTGAAAACAGCGTTTCTGCTCCGGACAAACCTGGTTTGATGCAATGTTACTCAAACTCTGTCAAACATTAAAAGTTTGTCATGTGCATGAATAAAATGCTGTTTGGCATGCAGTAATGCACATCTGAAGGTGTTAGAAGAGTTTTGCATGAATTATTATGTTAGAGTCTCAAAGCTCTGAAAACAGCGTTTCTGCTCCGGACAAACCTGGTTTAATGCAATGTTACTGAAACTCTGTCAAACATTAAAAAATTGTCAAATGCATGAATAAAATGCTGTTTGCAATGCAGTAATGCACATCTGAATGTGTTAGAAGAGTTTTGCATGAATTATTATGTTAGAGTGTCAAAGCTCTGAAAACAGCGTTTCTGCTCCTTACAAGCCTGGTTTGATGCAATGTTACTCAAACTCTGTCAAACATTAAAAGTTTGTCATGTGCATGAATAAAATGCTGTTTGGCATGCAGTAATGCACATCTGAAGGTGTTAGAAGAGTTTTGCATGAATTATTATGTTAGAGTCTCAAAGCTCTGAAAACAGCGTTTTTGCTCCGGACAAAGCTGGTTTGATGCAATGTTACTCAAACTCTTTCAAACATTAAAAAATTGTCAAGTGCATGAATAAAATGCTGTTTGCAATGAAGTAATGCACATCTGAAGGTGTTAGAAGAGATTTGCATGAATTATTATGTTAGAGTCTCAAAGCTCTGAAAACAGCGTTTCTGCTCCGGACAAACCTGGTTTGATGCAATGTTACTCAAACTCTGTCAAACATTAAAAGTTTGTCATGTGCATGAATAAAATGTTGTTTGGCATGCAGTAATGCACATCTGAAGGTGTTAGAAGAGTTTTGCATGAATTATTATGTTAGAGTCTCAAAGCTCTGAAAACAGCGTTTCTGCTCCGGACAGACCTGGTTTGATGCAATGTTACTCAAACTCTGTCAAACATTAAAAGTTTGTCATGTGCATGAATAAAATGCTGTTTGGCATGCAGTAATGCACATCTGGAGGTGTTAGAAGAGTTTTGCATGAATTATTATGTTAGAGTCTCAAAGCTCTGAAAACAGCGTTTCTGCTCCGGAGAAACCTTGTTTGATGCAATGTTACTGAAACTCTGTCAAACATTAAAAAATTGTCAAGTGCATGAATAAAATGCTGTTTGCAATGAAGTAATGCACATCTGAAGGTGTTAGAAGAGATTTGCATGAATTATTATGTTAGAGTCTCAAAGCTCTGAAAACAACGTTTCTGCTCCGGACAAACCTGGTTTGATGCAATGTTACTCAAACTCTGTCAAACATTAAAAGTTTGTCATGTGCATGAATAAAATGCTGTTTGGCATGCAGTAATGCACATCTGAAGGTGTTAGAAGAGTTTTGCATGAATTATTATGTTAGAGTGTCAAAGCTCTGAAAACAGCGTTTCTGCTCCGGACAAACCTGGTTTGATGCAATGTTACTCAAACTCTGTCAAACATTAAAAGTTTGTCATGTGCATGAATAAAATGCTGTTTGGCATGCAGTAATGCACATCTGAAGGTGTTAGAAGAGTTTTGCATGAATTATTATGTTAGAGTCTCAAAGCTCTGAAAACAGCGTTTCTGCTCCGGACAAACCTGGTTTGATGCAATGTTACTCAAACTCTGTCAAACATTAAAAAATTGTCAAGTGCATGAATAAAATGCTGTTTGCGATGCAGTAATGCACATCTGAAGGTGTTAGAAGACTTTTGCATGAATTATTATGTTAGAGTGTCAAAGCTCTGAAAACAACGTTTCTGCTCCGGACAAACCTGGTTTGATGCAATGTTACTCAAACTCTGTCAAACATTAAAAGTTTGTCATGTGCATGAATAAAATGGTGTTTGGCATGCAGTAATGCACATCTGAATGTGTTAGAAGAGTTTTGCATGGATTATTATGTTAGAGTCTCAAAGCTCTGAAAACAGCGTTTCTGCTACGGACAAACCTGGTTTGATGCAATGTTACTGAAACTCTGTCAAACATTAAAAAATTGTCAAGTGCATTAATAAAATGCTGTTTGCAATGAAATAATGCACATCTGAAGGTGTTAGAAGAGATTTGCATGAATTATTATGTTAGACTCTCAAAGCTCTGAAAACAGCCTTTCTGCTCCGGACAAACCTGGTTTAATGCAATGTTACTCAAACTCTGTCAAACATTAAAAGTTTGTCATGTGCATGAATAAAATGCTGTTTGGCATGCAGTAATGCACATCTGGAGGTGTTAGAAGAGTTTTGCATGAATTATTATGTTAGAGTCTCAAAGCTCTGAAAACAGCGTTTCTGCTCCGGAGAAACCTTGTTTGATGCAATGTTACTGAAACTCTGTCAAACATTAAAAAATTGTCAAGTGCATGAATAAAATGCTGTTTGCAATGAAGTAATGCACATCTGAAGGTGTTAGAAGAGATTTGCATGAATTATTATGTTAGAGTCTCAAAGCTCTGAAAACAACGTTTCTGCTCCGGACAAACCTGGTTTGATGCAATGTTACTCAAACTCTGTCAAACATTAAAAGTTTGTCATGTGCATGAATAAAATGCTGTTTGGCATGCAGTAATGCACATCTGAAGGTGTTAGAAGAGTTTTGCATGAATTATTATGTTAGAGTGTCAAAGCTCTGAAAACAGCGTTTCTGCTCCGGACAAACCTGGTTTGATGCAATGTTACTCAAACTCTGTCAAACATTAAAAGTTTGTCATGTGCATGAATAAAATGCTGTTTGGCATGCAGTAATGCACATCTGAAGGTGTTAGAAGAGTTTTGCATGAATTATTATGTTAGAGTCTCAAAGCTCTGAAAACAGCGTTTCTGCTCCGGACAAACCTGGTTTGATGCAATGTTACTCAAACTCTGTCAAACATTAAAAAATTGTCAAGTGCATGAATAAAATGCTGTTTGCGATGCAGTAATGCACATCTGAAGGTGTTAGAAGACTTTTGCATGAATTATTATGTTAGAGTGTCAAAGCTCTGAAAACAGCGTTTCTGCTCCGGACAAACCTGGTTTGATGCAATGTTACTCAAACTCTGTCAAACATTAAAAGTTTGTCATGTGCATGAATAAAATGCTGTTTGGCATGCAGTAATGCACATCTGAAGGTGTTAGAAGAGTTTTGCATGAATTATTATGTTAGAGTCTCAAAGCTCTGAAAACAGCGTTTCTGCTCCGGACAGACCTGGTTTGATGCAATGTTACTCAAACTCTGTCAAACATTAAAAGTTTGTCATGTGCATGAATAAAATGGTGTTTGGCATGCAGTAATGCACATCTGAATGTGTTAGAAGAGTTTTGCATGAATTATTATGTTAGAGTCTCAAAGCTCTGAAAACAGCGTTTCTGCTCCGGACAAACCTGGTTTGATGCAATGTTACTGAAACTCTGTCAAACATTAAAAAATTGTCAAATGCATGAATAAAATGCTGTTTGCAATGCAGTAATGCACATCTGAAGGTGTTAGAAGACTTTTGCATGAATTATTATGTTAGAGTGTCAAAGCTCTGAAAACAGCGTTTCTGCTCCGGACAAACCTGGTTTGATGCAATGTTACTCAAACTCTGTCAAACATTAAAAGTTTGTCATGTGCATGAATAAAATGGTGTTTGGCATGCAGTAATGCACATCTGAATGTGTTAGAAGAGTTTTGCATGAATTATTATGTTAGAGTCTCAAAGCTCTGAAAACAGCGTTTCTGCTACGGACAAACCTGGTTTGATGCAATGTTACTGAAACTCTGTCAAACATTAAAAAATTGTCAAGTGCATTAATAAAATGCTGTTTGCAATGAAATAATGCACATCTGAAGGTGTTAGAAGAGATTTGCATGAATTATTATGTTAGACTCTCAAAGCTCTGAAAACAGCGTTTCTGCTCCGGACAAACCTGGTTTGATGCAATGTTACTCAAACTCTGTCAAACATTAAAAGTTTGTCATGTGCATGAATAAAATGCTGTTTGGCATGCAGTAATGCACATCTGAAGGTGTTAGAAGAGTTTTGCATGAATTATTATGTTAGAGTCTCAAAGCTCTGAAAACAGCGTTTTTGCTCCGGACAAACCTGGTTTGATGCAATGTTACTCAAACTCTTTCAAACATTAAAAAATTGTCAAGTGCATGAATAAAATGCTGTTTGCAATGAAGTAATGCACATCTGAAGGTGTTAGAAGAGATTTGCATGAATTATTATGTTAGAGTCTCAAAGCTCTGAAAACAGCGTTTCTGCTCCGGACAAACCTGGTTTGATGCAATGTTACTCAAACTCTGTCAAACATTAAAAGTTTGTCATGTGCATGAATAAAATGGTGTTTGGCATGCAGTAATGCACATCTGAATGTGTTAGAAGAGTTTTGCATGAATTATTATGTTAGAGTCTCAAAGCTCTGAAAACAGCGTTTCTGCTACGGACAAACCTGGTTTGATGCAATGTTACTCAAACTCTTTCAAACATTAAAAAATTGTCAAGTGCATGAATAAAATGCTGTTTGCAATGAAGTAATGCACATCTGAAGGTGTTAGAAGAGATTTGCATGAATTATTATGTTAGAGTCTCAAAGCTCTGAAAACAGCGTTTCTGCTCCGGACAAACCTGGTTTGATGCAATGTTACTCAAACTCTGTCAAACATTAAAAGTTTGTCATGTGCATGAATAAAATGCTGTTTGGCATGCAGTAATGCACATCTGAAGGTGTTAGAAGAGTTTTGCATGAATTATTATGTTAGAGTCTCAAAGCTCTGAAAACAGCGTTTCTGCTCCGGACAGACCTGGTTTGATGCAATGTTACTCAAACTCTGTCAAACATTAAAAGTTTGTCATGTGCATGAATAAAATGGTGTTTGGCATGCAGTAATGCACATCTGAATGTGTTAGAAGAGTTTTGCATGAATTATTACGTTAGAGTCTCAAAGCTCTGAAAACAGCGTTTCTGCTACGGACAAACCTGGTTTGATGCAATGTTACTCAAACTCTTTCAAACATTAAAAAATTGTCAAGTGCATGAATAAAATGCTGTTTGCAATGAAGTAATGCACATCTGAAGGTGTTAGAAGAGATTTGCATGAATTATTATGTTAGAGTCTCAAAGCTCTGAAAACAGCGTTTCTGCTCCGGACAAACCTGGTTTGATGCAATGTTACTCAAACTCTGTCAAACATTAAAAGTTTGTCATGTGCATGAATAAAATGCTGTTTGGCATGCAGTAATGCACATCTGAAGGTGTTAGAAGAGTTTTGCATGAATTATTATGTTAGAGTCTCAAAGCTCTGAAAACAGCGTTTCTGCTCCGGACAGACCTGGTTTGATGCAATGTTACTCAAACTCTGTCAAACATTAAAAGTTTGTCATGTGCATGAATAAAATGGTGTTTGGCATGCAGTAATGCACATCTGAATGTGTTAGAAGAGTTTTGCATGAATTATTATGTTAGAGTCTCAAAGCTCTGAAAACAGCGTTTCTGCTACGGACAAACCTGGTTTGATGCAATGTTACTGAAACTCCGTCAAACATTAAAAAATTGTCAAGTGCATTAATAAAATGCTGTTTGCAATGAAATAATGCACATCTGAAGGTGTTAGAAGAGATTTGCATGAATTATTATGTTAGACTCTCAAAGCTCTGAAAACAGCGTTTCTGCTCCGGACAAACCTGGTTTGATGCAATGTTACTCAAACTCTGTCAAACATTAAAAGTTTGTCATGTGCATGAATAAAATGCTGTTTGGCATGCAGTAATGCACATCTGAAGGTGTTAGAAGAGTTTTGCATGAATTATTATGTTAGAGTCTCAAAGCTCTGAAAACAGCGTTTCTGCTCCGGACAAACCTGGTTTAATGCAATGTTACTGAAACTCTGTCAAACATTAAAAAATTGTCAAATGCATGAATAAAATGCTGTTTGCAATGCAGTAATGCACATCTGAATGTGTTAGAAGAGTTTTGCATGAATTATTATGTTAGAGTGTCAAAGCTCTGAAAACAGCGTTTCTGCTCCTTACAAGCCTGGTTTGATGCAATGTTACTCAAACTCTGTCAAACATTAAACGTTTGTCATGTGCATGAATAAAATGCTGTTTGGCATGCAGTAATGCACATCTGAAGGTGTTAGAAGAGTTTTGCATGAATTATTATGTTAGAGTCTCAAAGCTCTGAAAACAGCGTTTCTGCTCCGGACAAACCTGGTTTGATGCAATGTTACTCAAACTCTGTCAAACATTAAAAGTTTGTCATGTGCATGAATAAAATATTGTTTGGCATGCAGTAATGCACATCTGAAGGTGTTAGAAGAGTTTTGCATGAATTATTATGTTAGAGTCTCAAAGCTCTGAAAACAGCGTTTCTGCTCCGGACAGACCTGGTTTGATGCAATGTTACTCAAACTCTGTCAAACATTAAAAGTTTGTCATGTGCATGAATAAAATGGTGTTTGGCATGCAGTAATGCACATCTGAATGTGTTAGAAGAGTTTTGCATGGATTATTATGTTAGAGTCTCAAAGCTCTGAAAACAGCGTTTCTGCTACGGACAAACCTGGTTTGATGCAATGTTACTGAAACTCTGTCAAACATTAAAAAATTGTCAAGTGCATTAATAAAATGCTGTTTGCAATGAAATAATGCACATCTGAAGGTGTTAGAAGAGATTTGCATGAATTATTATGTTAGACTCTCAAAGCTCTGAAAACAGCCTTTCTGCTCCGGACAAACCTGGTTTGATGCAATGTTACTCAAACTCTGTCAAACATTAAAAGTTTGTCATGTGCATGAATAAAATGCTGTTTGGCATGCAGTAATGCACATCTGGAGGTGTTAGAAGAGTTTTGCATGAATTATTATGTTAGAGTCTCAAAGCTCTGAAAACAGCGTTTCTGCTCCGGAGAAACCTTGTTTGATGCAATGTTACTGAAACTCTGTCAAACATTAAAAAATTGTCAAGTGCATGAATAAAATGCTGTTTGCAATGAAGTAATGCACATCTGAAGGTGTTAGAAGAGATTTGCATGAATTATTATGTTAGAGTCTCAAAGCTCTGAAAACAACGTTTCTGCTCCGGACAAACCTGGTTTGATGCAATGTTACTCAAACTCTGTCAAACATTAAAAGTTTGTCATGTGCATGAATAAAATGCTGTTTGGCATGCAGTAATGCACATCTGAAGGTGTTAGAAGAGTTTTGCATGAATTATTATGTTAGAGTGTCAAAGCTCTGAAAACAGCGTTTCTGCTCCGGACAAACCTGGTTTGATGCAATGTTACTCAAACTCTGTCAAACATTAAAAGTTTGTCATGTGCATGAATAAAATGCTGTTTGGCATGCAGTAATGCACATCTGAAGGTGTTAGAAGAGTTTTGCATGAATTATTATGTTAGAGTCTCAAAGCTCTGAAAACAGCGTTTCTGCTCCGGACAAACCTGGTTTGATGCAATGTTACTCAAACTCTGTCAAACATTAAAAAATTGTCAAGTGCATGAATAAAATGCTGTTTGCGATGCAGTAATGCACATCTGAAGGTGTTAGAAGACTTTTGCATGAATTATTATGTTAGAGTGTCAAAGCTCTGAAAACAGCGTTTCTGCTCCGGACAAACCTGGTTTGATGCAATGTTACTCAAACTCTGTCAAACATTAAAAGTTTGTCATGTGCATGAATAAAATGGTGTTTGGCATGCAGTAATGCACATCTGAATGTGTTAGAAGAGTTTTGCATGAATTATTATGTTAGAGTCTCAAAGCTCTGAAAACAGCGTTTCTGCTCCGGACAAACCTGGTTTGATGCAATGTTACTGAAACTCTGTCAAACATTAAAAAATTGTCAAATGCATGAATAAAATGCTGTTTGCAATGCAGTAATGCACATCTGAAGGTGTTAGAAGACTTTTGGATGAATTATTATGTTAGAGTGTCAAAGCTCTGAAAACAGCGTTTCTGCTCCGGACAAACCTGGTTTGATGCAATGTTACTCAAACTCTGTCAAACATTAAAAGTTTGTCATGTGCATGAATAAAATGGTGTTTGGCATGCAGTAATGCACATCTGAATGTGTTAGAAGAGTTTTGCATGAATTATTATGTTAGAGTCTCAAAGCTCTGAAAACAGCGTTTCTGCTACGGACAAACCTGGTTTGATGCAATGTTACTGAAACTCTGTCAAACATTAAAAAATTGTCAAGTGCATTAATAAAATGCTGTTTGCAATGAAATAATGCACATCTGAAGGTGTTAGAAGAGATTTGCATGAATTATTATGTTAGACTCTCAAAGCTCTGAAAACAGCGTTTCTGCTCCGGACAAACCTGGTTTGATGCAATGTTACTCAAACTCTGTCAAACATTAAAAGTTTGTCATGTGCATGAATAAAATGCTGTTTGGCATGCAGTAATGCACATCTGGAGGTGTTAGAAGAGTTTTGCATGAATTATTATGTTAGAGTCTCAAAGCTCTGAAAACAGCGTTTCTGCTCCGGAGAAACCTTGTTTGATGCAATGTTACTGAAACTCTGTCAAACATTAAAAAATTGTCAAGTGCATGAATAAAATGCTGTTTGCAATGAAGTAATGCACATCTGAAGGTGTTAGAAGAGATTTGCATGAATTATTATGTTAGAGTCTCAAAGCTCTGAAAACAACGTTTCTGCTCCGGACAAACCTGGTTTGATGCAATGTTACTCAAACTCTGTCAAACATTAAAAGTTTGTCATGTGCATGAATAAAATGCTGTTTGGCATGCAGTAATGCACATCTGAAGGTGTTAGAAGAGTTTTGCATGAATTATTATGTTAGAGTGTCAAAGCTCTGAAAACAGCGTTTCTGCTCCGGACAAACCTGGTTTGATGCAATGTTACTGAAACTCTGTCAAACATTAAAAAATTGTCAAGTGCATGAATAAAATGCTGTTTGGCATGCAGTAATGCACATCTGAAGGTGTTAGAAGACTTTTGCATGAATTATTATGTTAGAGTGTCAAAGCTCTGAAAACAGCGTTTCTGCTCCGGACAAACCTGGTTTGATGCAATGTTACTCAAACTCTGTCAAACATTAAAAGTTTGTCATGTGCATGAATAAAATGCTGTTTGGCATGCAGTAATGCACATCTGAAGGTGTTAGAAGAGTTTTGCATGAATTATTATCTTAGAGTCTCAAAGCTCTGAAAACAGCGTTTCTGCTCCGGACAAACCTGGTTTGATGCAATGTTACTGAAACTCTGTCAAACATTAAAAAATTGTCAAATGCATGAATAAAATGCTGTTTGCAATGCAGTAATGCACATCTGAAGGTGTTAGAAGAGTTTTGCATGAATTATTATGTTAGAGTGTCAAAGCTCTGAAAACAGCGTTTCTGCTCCTTACAAGCCTGGTTTGATGCAATGTTACTCAAACTCTGTCAAACATTAAAAGTTTGTCATGTGCATGAATAAAATGCTGTTTGGCATGCAGTAATGCACATCTGAAGGTGTTAGAAGAGTTTTGCATGAATTATTATGTTAGAGTGTCAAAGCTCTGAAAACAGCTTTTCTGCTCCGGACAAACCTGGTTTGATGCAATGTTACTCAAACTCTGTCAAACATTAAAAGTTTGTCATGTGCATGAATAAAATGCTGTTTGGCATGCAGTAATGCACATCTGAAGGTGTTAGAAGAGTTTTGCATGAATTATTATGTTAGAGTGTCAAAGCTCTGAAAACAGCTTTTCTGCTCCGGACAAACCTGGTTTGATGCAATGTTACTCAAACTCTGTCAAACATTAAAAGTTTGTCATGTGCATGAATAAAATGCTGTTTGGCATGCAGTAATGCACATCTGAAGGTGTTAGAAGAGATTTGCATGAATTATTATGTTAGACTCTCAAAGCTCTGAAAACAGCGTTTCTGCTCCGGACAAACCTGGTTTGATGCAATGTTACTCAAACTCTGTCAAACATTAAAAGTTTGTCATGTGCATGAATAAAATGCTGTTTGGCATGCAGTAATGCACATCTGGAGGTGTTAGAAGAGTTTTGCATGAATTATTATGTTAGAGTCTCAAAGCTCTGAAAACAGCGTTTCTGCTCCGGAGAAACCTTGTTTGATGCAATGTTACTGAAACTCTGTCAAACATTAAAAAATTGTCAAGTGCATGAATAAAATGCTGTTTGCAATGAAGTAATGCACATCTGAAGGTGTTAGAAGAGATTTGCATGAATTATTATGTTAGAGTCTCAAAGCTCTAAAAAACAACCTTTCTGCTCCGGACAAACCTGGTTTGATGCAATGTTACTCAAACTCTGTCAAACATTAAAAGTTTGTCATGTGCATGAATAAAATGCTGTTTGGCATGCAGTAATGCACATCTGAAGGTGTTAGAAGAGTTTTGCATGAATTATTATGTTAGAGTGTCAAAGCTCTGAAAACAGCGTTTCTGCTCCGGACAAACCTGGTTTGATGCAATGTTACTCAAACTCTGTCAAACATTAAAAGTTTGTCATGTGCATGAATAAAATGCTGTTTGGCATGCAGTAATGCACATCTGAAGGTGTTAGAAGAGTTTTGCATGAATTATTATGTTAGAGTGTCAAAGCTCTGAAAACAGCGTTTCTGCTCCGGACAAACCTGGTTTGATGCAATGTTACTCAAACTCTGTCAAACATTAAAAGTTTGTCATGTGCATGAATAAAATGCTGTTTGGCATGCAGTAATGCACATCTGAAGGTGTTAGAAGAGTTTTGCATGAATTATTATGTTAGAGTCTCAAAGCTCTGAAAACAGCGTTTTTGCTCCGGACAAACCTGGTTTGATGCAATGTTACTCAAACTCTTTCAAACATTAAAAAATTGTCAAGTGCATGAATAAAATGCTGTTTGCAATGAAGTAATGCACATCTGAAGGTGTTAGAAGAGATTTGCATGAATTATTATGTTAGAGTCTCAAAGCTCTGAAAACAGCGTTTCTGCTCCGGACAAACCTGGTTTGATGCAATGTTACTCAAACTCTGTCAAACATTAAAAAATTGTCAAGTGCATGAATAAAATGATGTTTGGCATGCAGTAATGCACATCTGAAGGTGTTAGAAGAGTTTTGCATGAATTATTATGTTAGAGTCTCAAAGCTCTGAAAACAGCGTTTTTGCTCCGGACAAACCTGGTTTGATGCAATGTTACTCAAACTCTTTCAAACATTAAAAAATTGTCAAGTGCATGAATAAAATGCTGTTTGCAATGAAGTAATGCACATCTGAAGGTGTTAGAAGAGTTTTGCATGAATTATTATGTTAGAGTCTCAAAGCTCTGAAAACAGCGTTTCTGCTCCGGACAGACCTGGTTTGATGCAATGTTACTCAAACTCTGTCAAACATTAAAAGTTTGTCATGTGCATGAATAAAATGGTGTTTGGCATGCAGTAATGCACATCTGAATGTGTTAGAAGAGTTTTGCATGAATTATTATGTTAGAGTCTCAAAGCTCTGAAAACAGCGTTTCTGCTCCGGACAAACCTGGTTTGATGCAATGTTACTGAAACTCTGTCAAACATTAAAAAATTGTCAAATGCATGAATAAAATGCTGTTTGCAATGCAGTAATGCACATCTGAAGGTGTTAGAAGACTTTTGCATGAATTATTATGTTAGAGTGTCAAAGCTCTGAAAACAGCGTTTCTGCTCCGGACAAACCTGGTTTGATGCAATGTTACTCAAACTCTGTCAAACATTAAAAGTTTGTCATGTGCATGAATAAAATGGTGTTTGGCATGCAGTAATGCACATCTGAATGTGTTAGAAGAGTTTTGCATGAATTATTATGTTAGAGTCTCAAAGCTCTGAAAACAGCGTTTCTGCTACGGACAAACCTGGTTTGATGCAATGTTACTGAAACTCTGTCAAACATTAAAAAATTGTCAAGTGCATTAATAAAATGCTGTTTGCAATGAAATAATGCACATCTGAAGGTGTTAGAAGAGATTTGCATGAATTATTATGTTAGACTCTCAAAGCTCTGAAAACAGCGTTTCTGCTCCGGACAAACCTGGTTTGATGCAATGTTACTCAAACTCTGTCAAACATTAAAAGTTTGTCATGTGCATGAATAAAATGCTGTTTGGCATGCAGTAATGCACATCTGAAGGTGTTAGAAGAGTTTTGCATGAATTATTATGTTAGAGTCTCAAAGCTCTGAAAACAGCGTTTTTGCTCCGGACAAACCTGGTTTGATGCAATGTTACTCAAACTCTTTCAAACATTAAAAAATTGTCAAGTGCATGAATAAAATGCTGTTTGCAATGAAGTAATGCACATCTGAAGGTGTTAGAAGAGATTTGCATGAATTATTATGTTAGAGTCTCAAAGCTCTGAAAACAGCGTTTCTGCTCCGGACAAACCTGGTTTGATGCAATGTTACTCAAACTCTGTCAAACATTAAAAGTTTGTCATGTGCATGAATAAAATGGTGTTTGGCATGCAGTAATGCACATCTGAATGTGTTAGAAGAGTTTTGCATGAATTATTATGTTAGAGTCTCAAAGCTCTGAAAACAGCGTTTCTGCTACGGACAAACCTGGTTTGATGCAATGTTACTCAAACTCTTTCAAACATTAAAAAATTGTCAAGTGCATGAATAAAATGCTGTTTGCAATGAAGTAATGCACATCTGAAGGTGTTAGAAGAGATTTGCATGAATTATTATGTTAGAGTCTCAAAGCTCTGAAAACAGCGTTTCTGCTCCGGACAAACCTGGTTTGATGCAATGTTACTGAAACTCCGTCAAACATTAAAAAATTGTCAAGTGCATTAATAAAATGCTGTTTGCAATGAAATAATGCACATCTGAAGGTGTTAGAAGAGATTTGCATGAATTATTATGTTAGACTCTCAAAGCTCTGAAAACAGCGTTTCTGCTCCGGACAAACCTGGTTTGATGCAATGTTACTCAAACTCTGTCAAACATTAAAAGTTTGTCATGTGCATGAATAAAATGCTGTTTGGCATGCAGTAATGCACATCTGGAGGTGTTAGAAGAGTTTTGCATGAATTATTATGTTAGAGTCTCAAAGCTCTGAAAACAGCGTTTCTGCTCCGGAGAAACCTTGTTTGATGCAATGTTACTGAAACTCTGTCAAACATTAAAAAATTGTCAAGTGCATGAATAAAATGCTGTTTGCAATGAAGTAATGCACATCTGAAGGTGTTAGAAGAGATTTGCATGAATTATTATGTTAGAGTCTCAAAGCTCTGAAAACAACGTTTCTGCTCCGGACAAACCTGGTTTGATGCAATGTTACTCAAACTCTGTCAAACATTAAAAGTTTGTCAAGTGCATGAATAAAATGCTGTTTGGCATGCAGTAATGCACATCTGAAGGTGTTAGAAGAGTTTTGCATGAATTATTATGTTAGAGTGTCAAAGCTCTGAAAACAGCGTTTCTGCTCCGGACAAACCTGGTTTGATGCAATGTTACTCAAACTCTGTCAAACATTAAAAGTTTGTCATGTGCATGAATAAAATGCTGTTTGACATGCAGTAATGCACATCTGAAGGTGTTAGAAGAGTTTTGCATGAATTATTATGTTAGAGTCTCAAAGCTCTGAAAACAGCGTTTTTGCTCCGGACAAACCTGGTTTGATGCAATGTTACTCAAACTCTTTCAAACATTAAAAAATTGTCAAGTGCATGAATAAAATGCTGTTTGCAATGAAGTAATGCACATCTGAAGGTGTTAGAAGAGATTTGCATGAATTATTATGTTAGAGTCTCAAAGCTCTGAAAACAGCGTTTCTGCTCCGGACAAACCTGGTTTGATGCAATGTTACTCAAACTCTGTCAAACATTAAAAGTTTGTCATGTGCATGAATAAAATGCTGTTTGGCATGCAGTAATGCACATCTGAAGGTGTTAGAAGAGTTTTGCATGAATTATTATGTTAGAGTCTCAAAGCTCTGAAAACAGCGTTTCTGCTCCGGACAGACCTGGTTTGATGCAATGTTACTCAAACTCTGTCAAACATTAAAAGTTTGTCATGTGCATGAATAAAATGGTGTTTGGCATGCAGTAATGCACATCTGAATGTGTTAGAAGAGTTTTGCATGAATTATTATGTTAGAGTCTCAAAGCTCTGAAAACAGCGTTTCTGCTCCGGACAAACCTGGTTTGATGCAATGTTACTGAAACTCTGTCAAACATTAAAAAATTGTCAAATGCATGAATAAAATGCTGTTTGCAATGCAGTAATGCACATCTGAAGGTGTTAGAAGACTTTTGCATGAATTATTATGTTAGAGTGTCAAAGCTCTGAAAACAGCGTTTCTGCTCCGGACAAACCTGGTTTGATGCAATGTTACTCAAACTCTTTCAAACATTAAAAAATTGTCAAGTGCATGAATAAAATGCTGTTTGCAATGAAGTAATGCACATCTGAAGGTGTTAGAAGAGATTTGCATGAATTATTATGTTAGAGTGTCAAAGCTCTGAAAACAGCGTTTCTGCTCCGGACAAACCTGGTTTGATGCAATGTTACTCAAACTCTGTCAAACATTAAAAGTTTGTCATGTGCATGAATAAAATGCTGTTTGGCATGCAGTAATGTACATCTGAAGGTGTTAGAAGAGTTTTGCATGAATTATTATGTTAGAGTGTCAAAGCTCTGAAAACAGCGTTTCTGCTCCGGACAAACCTGGTTTGATGCAATGTTACTCAAACTCTGTCAAACATTAAAAGTTTGTCATGTGCATGAATAAAATGCTGTTTGGCATGCAGTAATGCACATCTGAAGGTGTTAGAAGAGTTTTGCATGAATTATTATGTTAGAGTCTCAAAGCTCTGAAAACAGCGTTTCTGCTCCGGACAAACCTGGTTTGATGCAATGTTACTCAAACTCTGTCAAACATTAAAAAATTGTCAAGTGCATGAATAAAATGCTGTTTGCGATGCAGTAATGCACATCTGAAGGTGTTAGAAGAGTTTTTCATAAATTATTATGTTAGAGTCTCAAAGCTCTGAAAACAGCGTTTCTGCTCCAGACAAACCTGGTTTGATGCAATGTTACTCAAACTCTGTCAAACATTAAAAGTTTGTCATGTGCATGAATAAAATGCTGTTTGGCATGCAGTAATGCACATCTGAAGGTGTTAGAAGAGTTTTGCATGAATTATTATGTTAGAGTCTCAAAGCTCTGAAAACAGCGTTTTTGCTCCGGACAAACCTGGTTTGATGCAATGTTACTCAAACTCTTTCAAACATTAAAAAATTGTCAAGTGCATGAATAAAATGCTGTTTGCAATGAAATAATGCACATCTGAAGGTGTTAGAAGAGTTTTGCATGAATTATTATGTTAGAATCTCAACGCTCTGAAAACAGCGTTTCTGCTCCGGACAAACCTGGTTTGATGCAATGTTACTGAAACTCTGTCAAACATTAAAAAATTGTCAAGTGCATGAATAAAATGCTGTTTGGCATGCAGTAATGCACATCTGAAGGTGTTAGAAGAGTTTTGCATGAATTTAATATGTTAGAGTCTCAAAGCTCTGAAAACAGCGTTTCTGCTCCGGACAAACCTGGTTTGATGCAATGTTACTGAAACTCTGTCAAACATTAAAAAATTGTCAAATGCATGAATAAAATGCTGTTTGCAATGCAGTAATGCACATCTGAAGGTGTTAGAAGACTTTTGCATGAATTATTATGTTAGAGTGTCAAAGCTCTGAAAACAGCGTTTCTGCTCCGGACAAACCTGGTTTGATGCAATGTTACTCAAACTCTGTCAAACATTAAAAGTTTGTCATGTGCATGAATAAAATGCTGTTTGGTATGCAGTAATGCACATCTGAAGGTGTTAGAAGAGTTTTGCATGAATTATTATGTTAGAGTGTCAAAGCTCTGAAAACAGCGTTTCTGCTCCGGACAAACCTGGTTTGATGCAATGTTACTCAAACTCTGTCAAACATTAAAAGTTTGTCATGTGCATGAATAAAATGCTGTTTGGCATGCAGTAATGCACATCTGAAGGTGTTAGAAAAGTTTTGCATGAATTATTATGTTAGAGTCTCAAAGCTCTGAAAACAGCGTTTTTGCTCCGGACAAACCTGGTTTGATGCAATGTTACTCAAACTCTTTCAAACATTAAAAAATTGTCAAGTGCATGAATAAAATGCTGTTTGCAATGAAGTAATGCACATCTGAAGGTGTTAGAAGAGATTTGCATGAATTATTATGTTAGAGTCTCAAAGCTCTGAAAACAGCGTTTCTGCTCCGGACAAACCTGGTTTGATGCAATGTTACTCAAACTCTGTCAAACATTAAAAGTTTGTCATGTGCATGAATAAAATGGTGTTTGGCATGCAGTAATGCACATCTGAATGTGTTAGAAGAGTTTTGCATGAATTATTATGTTAGAGTCTCAAAGCTCTGAAAACAGCGTTTCTGCTACGGACAAACCTGGTTTGATGCAATGTTACTCAAACTCTTTCAAACATTAAAAAATTGTCAAGTGCATGAATAAAATGCTGTTTGCAATGAAGTAATGCACATCTGAAGGTGTTAGAAGAGATTTGCATGAATTATTATGTTAGAGTCTCAAAGCTCTGAAAACAGCGTTTCTGCTCCGGACAAACCTGGTTTGATGCAATGTTACTCAAACTCTGTCAAACATTAAAAGTTTGTCATGTGCATGAATAAAATGCTGTTTGGCATGCAGTAATGCACATCTGAAGGTGTTAGAAGAGTTTTGCATGAATTATTATGTTAGAGTCTCAAAGCTCTGAAAACAGCGTTTCTGCTCCGGACAGACCTGGGTTTGATGCAATGTTACTCAAACTCTGTCAAACATTAAAAGTTTGTCATGTGCATGAATAAAATGGTGTTTGGCATGCAGTAATGCACATCTGAATGTGTTAGAAGAGTTTTGCATGAATTATTATGTTAGAGTCTCAAAGCTCTGAAAACAGCGTTTCTGCTACGGACAAACCTGGTTTGATGCAATGTTACTGAAACTCCGTCAAACATTAAAAAATTGTCAAGTGCATTAATAAAATGCTGTTTGCAATGAAATAATGCACATCTGAAGGTGTTAGAAGAGATTTGCATGAATTATTATGTTAGACTCTCAAAGCTCTGAAAACAGCGTTTCTGCTCCGGACAAACCTGGTTTGATGCAATGTTACTCAAACTCTGTCAAACATTAAAAGTTTGTCATGTGCATGAATAAAATGCTGTTTGGCATGCAGTAATGCACATCTGAAGGTGTTAGAAGAGTTTTGCATGAATTATTATGTTAGAGTCTCAAAGCTCTGAAAACAGCGTTTCTGCTCCGGACAAACCTGGTTTAATGCAATGTTACTGAAACTCTGTCAAACATTAAAAAATTGTCAAATGCATGAATAAAATGCTGTTTGCAATGCAGTAATGCACATCTGAAGGTGTTAGAAGAGTTTTGCATGAATTATTATGTTAGAGTGTCAAAGCTCTGAAAACAGCGTTTCTGCTCCTTACAAGCCTGGTTTGATGCAATGTTACTCAAACTCTGTCAAACATTAAAAGTTTGTCATGTGCATGAATAAAATGCTGTTTGGCATGCAGTAATGCACATCTGAAGGTGTTAGAAGAGTTTTGCATGAATTATTATGTTAGAGTCTCAAAGCTCTGAAAACAGCGTTTTTGCTCCGGACAAAGCTGGTTTGATGCAATGTTACTCAAACTCTTTCAAACATTAAAAAATTGTCAAGTGCATGAATAAAATGCTGTTTGCAATGAAGTAATGCACATCTGAAGGTGTTAGAAGAGTTTTGCATGAAATATTATGTTAGAGTCTCAAAGCTCTGAAAACAGCGTTTCTGCTCCGGAGAAACCTTGTTTGATGCAATGTTACTGAAACTCTGTCAAACATTAAAAAATTGTCAAGTGCATGAATAAAATGCTGTTTGCAATGAAGTAATGCACATCTGAAGGTGTTAGAAGAGATTTGCATGAATTATTATGTTAGAGTCTCAAAGCTCTGAAAACAACGTTTCTGCTCCGGACAAACCTGGTTTAATGCAATGTTACTCAAGCTCTGTCAAACATTAAAAGTTTGTCATGTGCATGAATAAAATGCTGTTTGGCATGCAGTAATGCACATCTGAAGGTGTTAGAAGAGTTTTGCATGAATTATTATGTTAGAGTGTCAAAGCTCTGAAAACAGCGTTTCTGCTCCGGACAAACCTGGTTTGATGCAATGTTACTCAAACTCTGTCAAACATTAAAAGTTTGTCATGTGCATGAATAAAATGCTGTTTGGCATGGAGTAATGCACATCTGAAGGTGTTAGAAGAGTTTTGCATGAATTATTATGTTAGAGTCTCAAAGCTCTGAAAACAGCGTTTCTGCTCCGGACAAACCTGGTTTGATGCAATGTTACTCAAACTCTGTCAAACATTAAAAAATTGTCAAGTGCATGAATAAAATGCTGTTTGCGATGCAGTAATGCACATCTGAAGGTGTTAGAAGACTTTTGCATGAATTATTATGTTAGAGTGTCAAAGCTCTGAAAACAGCGTTTCTGCTCCGGACAAACCTGGTTTGATGCAATGTTACTCAAACTCTGTCAAACATTAAAAGTTTGTCATGTGCATGAATAAAATGCTGTTTGGCATGCAGTAATGCACATCTGAAGGTGTTAGAAGAGTTTTGCATGAATTATTATGTTAGAGTCTCAAAGCTCTGAAAACAGCGTTTTTGCTCCGGACAAACCTGGTTTGATGCAATGTTACTCAAACTCTTTCAAACATTAAAAAATTGTCAAGTGCATGAATAAAATGCTGTTTGCAATGAAGTAATGCACATCTGAAGGTGTTAGAAGAGATTTGCATGAATTATTATTTTAGAGTCTCAAAGCTCTGAAAACAGCGTTTCTGCTCCGGACAGACCTGGTTTGATGCAATGTTACTCAAACTCTGTCAAACATTAAAAGTTTGTCATGTGCATGAATAAAATGGTGTTTGGCATGCAGTAATGCACATCTGAATGTGTTTGAAGAGTTTTGCATGAATTATTATGTTAGAGTCTCAAAGCTCTGAAAACAGCGTTTCTGCTCCGGACAAACCTGGTTTGATGCAATGTTACTGAAACTCTGTCAAACATTAAAAAATTGTCAAATGCATGAAAAAAATGCTGTTTGCAATGCAGTAATGCACATCTGAAGGTGTTAGAAGACTTTTGCATGAATTATTATGTTAGAGTGTCAAAGCTCTGAAAACAGCGTTTCTGCTCCGGACAAACCTGGTTTGATGCAATGTTACTCAAACTCTGTCAAACATTAAAAGTTTGTCATGTGCATGAATAAAATGCTGTTTGGCATGCAGTAATGCACATCTGAAGGTGTTAGAAGAGTTTTGCATGAATTATTATGTTAGAGTCTCAAAGCTCTGAAAACAGCGTTTTTGCTCCGGACAAACCTGGTTTGATGCAATGTTACTCAAACTCTTTCAAACATTAAAAAATTGTCAAGTGCATGAATAAAATGCTGTTTGCAATGAAGTAATGCACATCTGAAGGTGTTAGAAGAGATTTGCATGAATTATTATGTTAGAGTCTCAAAGCTCTGAAAACAGCGTTTCTGCTCCGGACAAACCTGGTTTGATGCAATGTTACTCAAACTCTGTCAAACATTAAAAGTTTGTCATGTGCATGAATAAAATGCTGTTTGGCATGCAGTAATGCACATCTGAAGGTGTTAGAAGAGTTTTGCATGAATTATTATGTTAGAGTCTCAAAGCTCTGAAAACAGCGTTTCTGCTCCGGACAGACCTGGTTTGATGCAATGTTACTCAAACTCTGTCAAACATTAAAAGTTTGTCATGTGCATGAATAAAATGGTGTTTGGCATGCAGTAATGCACATCTGAATGTGTTAGAAGAGTTTTGCATGAATTATTATGTTAGAGTCTCAAAGCTCTGAAAACAGCGTTTCTGCTCCGGACAAACCTGGTTTGATGCAATGTTACTGAAACTCTGTCAAACATTAAAAAATTGTCAAATGCATGAATAAAATGCTGTTTGCAATGCAGTAATGCACATCTGAAGGTGTTAGAAGACTTTTGCATGAATTATTATGTTAGAGTGTCAAAGCTCTGAAAACAGCGTTTCTGCTCCGGACAAACCTGGTTTGATGCAATGTTACTCAAACTCTGTCAAACATTAAAAGTTTGTCATGTGCATGAATAAAATGCTGTTTGGCATGCAGTAATGCACATCTGAAGGTGTTAGAAGAGTTTTGCATGAATTATTATGTTAGAGTGTCAAAGCTCTGAAAACAGCGTTTCTGCTCCGGACAAACCTGGTTTGATGCAATGTTACTCAAACTCTGTCAAACATTAAAAGTTTGTCATGTGCATGAATAAAATGCTGTTTGGCATGCAGTAATGCACATCTGAAGGTGTTAGAAGAGTTTTGCATGAATTATTATGTTAGAGTCTCAAAGCTCTGAAAACAGCGTTTTTGCTCCGGACAAACCTGGTTTGATGCAATGTTACTCAAACTCTTTCAAACATTAAAAAATTGTCAAGTGCATGAATAAAATGCTGTTTGCAATGAAGTAATGCACATCTGAAGGTGTTAGAAGAGATTTGCATGAATTATTATGTTAGAGTGTCAAAGCTCTGAAAACAGCGTTTCTGCTCCGGACAAACCTGGTTTGATGCAATGTTACTCAAACTCTGTCAAACATTAAAAGTTTGTCATGTGCATGAATAAAATGCTGTTTGGCATGCAGTAATGTACATCTGAAGGTGTTAGAAGAGTTTTGCATGAATTATTATGTTAGAGTGTCAAAGCTCTGAAAACAGCGTTTCTGCTCCGGACAAACCTGGTTTGATGCAATGTTACTCAAACTCTGTCAAACATTAAAAGTTTGTCATGTGCATGAATAAAATGCTGTTTGGCATGCAGTAATGCACATCTGAAGGTGTTAGAAGAGTTTTGCATTAATTATTATGTTAGAGTCTCAAAGCTCTGAAAACAGCGTTTCTGCTCCGGACAGACCTGGTTTGATGCAATGTTACTCAAACTCTGTCAAACATTAAAAGTTTGTCATGTGCATGAATAAAATGGTGTTTGGCATGCAGTAATGCACATCTGAATGTGTTAGAAGAGTTTTGCATGAATTATTATGTTAGAGTCTCAAAGCTCTGAAAACAGCGTTTCTGCTACGGACAAACCTGGTTTGATGCAATGTTACTGAAACTCCGTCAAACATTAAAAAATTGTCAAGTGCATTAATAAAATGCTGTTTGCAATGAAATAATGCACATCTGAAGGTGTTAGAAGAGATTTGCATGAATTATTATGTTAGACTCTCAAAGCTCTGAAAACAGCGTTTCTGCTCCGGACAAACCTGGTTTGATGCAATGTTACTCAAACTCTGTCAAACATTAAAAGTTTGTCATGTGCATGAATAAAATGCTGTTTGGCATGCAGTAATGCACATCTGAAGGTGTTAGAAGAGTTTTGCATGAATTATTATGTTAGAGTCTCAAAGCTCTGAAAACAGCGTTTCTGCTCCGGACAAACCTGGTTTAATGCAATGTTACTGAAACTCTGTCAAACATTAAAAAATTGTCAAATGCATGAATAAAATGCTGTTTGCAATGCAGTAATGCACATCTGAATGTGTTAGAAGAGTTTTGCATGAATTATTATGTTAGAGTGTCAAAGCTCTGAAAACAGCGTTTCTGCTCCTTACAAGCCTGGTTTGATGCAATGTTACTCAAACTCTGTCAAACATTAAAAGTTTGTCATGTGCATGAATAAAATGCTGTTTGGCATGCAGTAATGCACATCTGAAGGTGTTAGAAGAGTTTTGCATGAATTATTATGTTAGAGTCTCAAAGCTCTGAAAACAGCGTTTTTGCTCCGGACAAAGCTGGTTTGATGCAATGTTACTCAAACTCTTTCAAACATTAAAAAATTGTCAAGTGCATGAATAAAATGCTGTTTGCAATGAAGTAATGCACATCTGAAGGTGTTAGAAGAGATTTGCATGAATTATTATGTTAGAATCTCAAAGCTCTGAAAACAGCGTTTCTGCTCCGGACAAACCTGGTTTGATGCAATGTTACTGAAACTCTGTCAAACATTAAAAAATTGTCAAGTGCATGAATAAAATGCTGTTTGGCATGCAGTAATGCACATCTGAAGGTGTTAGAAGAGTTTTGCATGAATTTAATATGTTAGAGTCTCAAAGCTCTGAAAACAGCGTTTCTGCTCCGGACAAACCTGGTTTGATGCAATGTTACTGAAACTCTGTCAAACATTAAAAAATTGTCAAGTGCATGAATAAAATGCTGTTTGGCATGCAGTAATGCACATCTGAAGGTGTTAGAAGAGTTTTGCATGAATTTAATATGTTAGAGTCTCAAAGCTCTGAAAACAGCGTTTCTGCTCCGGACAAACCTGGTTTGATGCAATGTTACTGAAACTCTGTCAAACATTAAAAAATTGTCAAATGCATGAATAAAATGCTGTTTGCAATGCAATAATGCACATCTGAAGGTGTTAGAAGACTTTTGCATGAATTATTATGTTAGAGTGTCAAAGCTCTGAAAACAGCGTTTCTGCTCCGGACAAACCTGGTTTGATGCAATGTTACTCAAACTCTGTCAAACATTAAAAGTTTGTCATGTGCATGAATAAAATGCTGTTTGGTATGCAGTAATGCACATCTGAAGGTGTTAGAAGAGTTTTGCATGAATTATTATGTTAGAGTGTCAAAGCTCTGAAAACAGCGTTTCTGCTCCGGACAAACCTGGTTTGATGCAATGTTACTCAAACTCTGTCAAACATTAAAAGTTTGTCATGTGCATGAATAAAATGCTGTTTGGCATGCAGTAATGCACATCTGAAGGTGTTAGAAGAGTTTTGCATGAATTATTATGTTAGAGTCTCAAAGCTCTGAAAACAGCGTTTCTGCTCCGGACAAACCTGGTTTAATGCAATGTTACTGAAACTCTGTCAAACATTAAAAAATTGTCAAATGCATGAATAAAATGCTGTTTGCAATGCAGTAATGCACATCTGAATGTGTTAGAAGAGTTTTGCATGAATTATTATGTTAGAGTGTCAAAGCTCTGAAAACAGCGTTTCTGCTCCTTACAAGCCTGGTTTGATGCAATGTTACTCAAACTCTGTCAAACATTAAAAGTTTGTCATGTGCATGAATAAAATGCTGTTTGGCATGCAGTAATGCACATCTGAAGGTGTTAGAAGAGTTTTGCATGAATTATTATGTTAGAGTCTCAAAGCTCTGAAAACAGCGTTTTTGCTCCGGACAAAGCTGGTTTGATGCAATGTTACTCAAACTCTTTCAAACATTAAAAAATTGTCAAGTGCATGAATAAAATGCTGTTTGCAATGAAGTAATGCACATCTGAAGGTGTTAGAAGAGATTTGCATGAATTATTATGTTAGAATCTCAAAGCTCTGAAAACAGCGTTTCTGCTCCGGACAAACCTGGTTTGATGCAATGTTACTGAAACTCTGTCAAACATTAAAAAATTGTCAAGTGCATGAATAAAATGCTGTTTGGCATGCAGTAATGCACATCTGAAGGTGTTAGAAGAGTTTTGCATGAATTTAATATGTTAGAGTCTCAAAGCTCTGAAAACAGCGTTTCTGCTCCGGACAAACCTGGTTTGATGCAATGTTACTGAAACTCTGTCAAACATTAAAAAATTGTCAAGTGCATGAATAAAATGCTGTTTGGCATGCAGTAATGCACATCTGAAGGTGTTAGAAGAGTTTTGCATGAATTTAATATGTTAGAGTCTCAAAGCTCTGAAAACAGCGTTTCTGCTCCGGACAAACCTGGTTTGATGCAATGTTACTGAAACTCTGTCAAACATTAAAAAATTGTCAAATGCATGAATAAAATGCTGTTTGCAATGCAATAATGCACATCTGAAGGTGTTAGAAGACTTTTGCATGAATTATTATGTTAGAGTGTCAAAGCTCTGAAAACAGCGTTTCTGCTCCGGACAAACCTGGTTTGATGCAATGTTACTCAAACTCTGTCAAACATTAAAAGTTTGTCATGTGCATGAATAAAATGCTGTTTGGTATGCAGTAATGCACATCTGAAGGTGTTAGAAGAGTTTTGCATGAATTATTATGTTAGAGTGTCAAAGCTCTGAAAACAGCGTTTCTGCTCCGGACAAACCTGGTTTGATGCAATGTTACTCAAACTCTGTCAAACATTAAAAGTTTGTCATGTGCATGAATAAAATGCTGTTTGGCATGCAGTAATGCACATCTGAAGGTGTTAGAAGAGTTTTGCATGAATTATTATGTTAGAGTCTCAAAGCTCTGAAAACAGCGTTTTTGCTCCGGACAAACCTGGTTTGATGCAATGTTACTCAAACTCTTTCAAACATTAAAAAATTGTCAAGTGCATGAATAAAATGCTGTTTGCAATGAAGTAATGCACATCTGAAGGTGTTAGAAGAGATTTGCATGAATTATTATGTTAGAGTCTCAAAGCTCTGAAAACAGCGTTTCTGCTCCGGACAAACCTGGTTTGATGCAATGTTACTCAAACTCTGTCAAACATTAAAAGTTTGTCATGTGCATGAATAAAATGGTGTTTGGCATGCAGTAATGCACATCTGAATGTGTTAGAAGAGTTTTGCATGAATTATTATGTTAGAGTCTCAAAGCTCTGAAAACAGCGTTTCTGCTACGGACAAACCTGGTTTGATGCAATGTTACTCAAACTCTTTCAAACATTAAAAAATTGTCAAGTGCATGAATAAAATGCTGTTTGCAATGAAGTAATGCACATCTGAAGGTGTTAGAAGAGATTTGCATGAATTATTATGTTAGAGTCTCAAAGCTCTGAAAACAGCGTTTCTGCTCCGGACAAACCTGGTTTGATGCAATGTTACTCAAACTCTGTCAAACATTAAAAGTTTGTCATGTGCATGAATAAAATGCTGTTTGGCATGCAGTAATGCACATCTGAAGGTGTTAGAAGAGTTTTGCATGAATTATTATGTTAGAGTCTCAAAGCTCTGAAAACAGCGTTTCTGCTCCGGACAGACCTGGTTTGATGCAATGTTACTCAAACTCTGTCAAACATTAAAAGTTTGTCATGTGCATGAATAAAATGGTGTTTGGCATGCAGTAATGCACATCTGAATGTGTTAGAAGAGTTTTGCATGAATTATTATGTTAGAGTCTCAAAGCTCTGAAAACAGCGTTTCTGCTACGGACAAACCTGGTTTGATGCAATGTTACTGAAACTCCGTCAAACATTAAAAAATTGTCAAGTGCATTAATAAAATGCTGTTTGCAATGAAATAATGCACATCTGAAGGTGTTAGAAGAGATTTGCATGAATTATTATGTTAGACTCTCAAAGCTCTGAAAACAGCGTTTCTGCTCCGGACAAACCTGGTTTGATGCAATGTTACTCAAACTCTGTCAAACATTAAAAGTTTGTCATGTGCATGAATAAAATGCTGTTTGGCATGCAGTAATGCACATCTGAAGGTGTTAGAAGAGTTTTGCATGAATTATTATGTTAGAGTCTCAAAGCTCTGAAAACAGCGTTTCTGCTCCGGACAAACCTGGTTTAATGCAATGTTACTGAAACTCTGTCAAACATTAAAAAATTGTCAAATGCATGAATAAAATGCTGTTTGCAATGCAGTAATGCACATCTGAATGTGTTAGAAGAGTTTTGCATGAATTATTATGTTAGAGTGTCAAAGCTCTGAAAACAGCGTTTCTGCTCCTTACAAGCCTGGTTTGATGCAATGTTACTCAAACTCTGTCAAACATTAAAAGTTTGTCATGTGCATGAATAAAATGCTGTTTGGCATGCAGTAATGCACATCTGAAGGTGTTAGAAGAGTTTTGCATGAATTATTATGTTAGAGTCTCAAAGCTCTGAAAACAGCGTTTTTGCTCCGGACAAAGCTGGTTTGATGCAATGTTACTCAAACTCTTTCAAACATTAAAAAATTGTCAAGTGCATGAATAAAATGCTGTTTGCAATGAAGTAATGCACATCTGAAGGTGTTAGAAGAGATTTGCATGAATTATTATGTTAGAGTCTCAAAGCTCTGAAAACAGCGTTTCTGCTCCGGACAAACCTGGTTTGATGCAATGTTACTCAAACTCTGTCAAACATTAAAAGTTTGTCATGTGCATGAATAAAATGTTGTTTGGCATGCAGTAATGCACATCTGAAGGTGTTAGAAGAGTTTTGCATGAATTATTATGTTAGAGTCTCAAAGCTCTGAAAACAGCGTTTCTGCTCCGGACAGACCTGGTTTGATGCAATGTTACTCAAACTCTGTCAAACATTAAAAGTTTGTCATGTGCATGAATAAAATGGTGTTTGGCATGCAGTAATGCACATCTGAATGTGTTAGAAGAGTTTTGCATGGATTATTATGTTAGAGTCTCAAAGCTCTGAAAACAGCGTTTCTGCTACGGACAAACCTGGTTTGATGCAATGTTACTGAAACTCTGTCAAACATTAAAAAATTGTCAAGTGCATTAATAAAATGCTGTTTGCAATGAAATAATGCACATCTGAAGGTGTTAGAAGAGATTTGCATGAATTATTATGTTAGACTCTCAAAGCTCTGAAAACAGCCTTTCTGCTCCGGACAAACCTGGTTTGATGCAATGTTACTCAAACTCTGTCAAACATTAAAAGTTTGTCATGTGCATGAATAAAATGCTGTTTGGCATGCAGTAATGCACATCTGAAGGTGTTAGAAGAGTTTTGCATGAATTATTATGTTAGAGTCTCAAAGCTCTGAAAACAACGTTTCTGCTCCGGACAAACCTGGTTTGATGCAATGTTACTCAAACTCTGTCAAACATTAAAAGTTTGTCATGTGCATGAATAAAATGCTGTTTGGCATGCAGTAATGCACATCTGAAGGTGTTAGAAGAGTTTTGCATGAATTATTATGTTAGAGTGTCAAAGCTCTGAAAACAGCGTTTCTGCTCCGGACAAACCTGGTTTGATGCAATGTTACTCAAACTCTGTCAAACATTAAAAGTTTGTCATGTGCATGAATAAAATGCTGTTTGGCATGCAGTAATGCACATCTGAAGGTGTTAGAAGAGTTTTGCATGAATTATTATGTTAGAGTCTCAAAGCTCTGAAAACAGCGTTTCTGCTCCGGACAAACCTGGTTTGATGCAATGTTACTCAAACTCTGTCAAACATTAAAAAATTGTCAAGTGCATGAATAAAATGCTGTTTGCGATGCAGTAATGCACATCTGAAGGTGTTAGAAGACTTTTGCATGAATTATTATGTTAGAGTGTCAAAGCTCTGAAAACAACGTTTCTGCTCCGGACAAACCTGGTTTGATGCAATGTTACTCAAACTCTGTCAAACATTAAAAGTTTGTCATGTGCATGAATAAAATGGTGTTTGGCATGCAGTAATGCACATCTGAATGTGTTAGAAGAGTTTTGCATGGATTATTATGTTAGAGTCTCAAAGCTCTGAAAACAGCGTTTCTGCTACGGACAAACCTGGTTTGATGCAATGTTACTGAAACTCTGTCAAACATTAAAAAATTGTCAAGTGCATTAATAAAATGCTGTTTGCAATGAAATAATGCACATCTGAAGGTGTTAGAAGAGATTTGCATGAATTATTATGTTAGACTCTCAAAGCTCTGAAAACAGCCTTTCTGCTCCGGACAAACCTGGTTTGATGCAATGTTACTCAAACTCTGTCAAACATTAAAAGTTTGTCATGTGCATGAATAAAATGCTGTTTGGCATGCAGTAATGCACATCTGGAGGTGTTAGAAGAGTTTTGCATGAATTATTATGTTAGAGTCTCAAAGCTCTGAAAACAGCGTTTCTGCTCCGGAGAAACCTTGTTTGATGCAATGTTACTGAAACTCTGTCAAACATTAAAAAATTGTCAAGTGCATGAATAAAATGCTGTTTGCAATGAAGTAATGCACATCTGAAGGTGTTAGAAGAGATTTGCATGAATTATTATGTTAGAGTCTCAAAGCTCTGAAAACAACGTTTCTGCTCCGGACAAACCTGGTTTGATGCAATGTTACTCAAACTCTGTCAAACATTAAAAGTTTGTCATGTGCATGAATAAAATGCTGTTTGGCATGCAGTAATGCACATCTGAAGGTGTTAGAAGAGTTTTGCATGAATTATTATGTTAGAGTGTCAAAGCTCTGAAAACAGCGTTTCTGCTCCGGACAAACCTGGTTTGATGCAATGTTACTCAAACTCTGTCAAACATTAAAAGTTTGTCATGTGCATGAATAAAATGCTGTTTGGCATGCAGTAATGCACATCTGAAGGTGTTAGAAGAGTTTTGCATGAATTATTATGTTAGAGTCTCAAAGCTCTGAAAACAGCGTTTCTGCTCCGGACAAACCTGGTTTGATGCAATGTTACTCAAACTCTGTCAAACATTAAAAAATTGTCAAGTGCATGAATAAAATGCTGTTTGCGATGCAGTAATGCACATCTGAAGGTGTTAGAAGACTTTTGCATGAATTATTATGTTAGAGTGTCAAAGCTCTGAAAACAGCGTTTCTGCTCCGGACAAACCTGGTTTGATGCAATGTTACTCAAACTCTGTCAAACATTAAAAGTTTGTCATGTGCATGAATAAAATGCTGTTTGGCATGCAGTAATGCACATCTGAAGGTGTTAGAAGAGTTTTGCATGAATTATTATGTTAGAGTCTCAAAGCTCTGAAAACAGCGTTTCTGCTCCGGACAGACCTGGTTTGATGCAATGTTACTCAAACTCTGTCAAACATTAAAAGTTTGTCATGTGCATGAATAAAATGGTGTTTGGCATGCAGTAATGCACATCTGAATGTGTTAGAAGAGTTTTGCATGAATTATTATGTTAGAGTCTCAAAGCTCTGAAAACAGCGTTTCTGCTCCGGACAAACCTGGTTTGATGCAATGTTACTGAAACTCTGTCAAACATTAAAAAATTGTCAAATGCATGAATAAAATGCTGTTTGCAATGCAGTAATGCACATCTGAAGGTGTTAGAAGACTTTTGCATGAATTATTATGTTAGAGTGTCAAAGCTCTGAAAACAGCGTTTCTGCTCCGGACAAACCTGGTTTGATGCAATGTTACTCAAACTCTGTCAAACATTAAAAGTTTGTCATGTGCATGAATAAAATGGTGTTTGGCATGCAGTAATGCACATCTGAATGTGTTAGAAGAGTTTTGCATGAATTATTATGTTAGAGTCTCAAAGCTCTGAAAACAGCGTTTCTGCTACGGACAAACCTGGTTTGATGCAATGTTACTGAAACTCTGTCAAACATTAAAAAATTGTCAAGTGCATTAATAAAATGCTGTTTGCAATGAAATAATGCACATCTGAAGGTGTTAGAAGAGATTTGCATGAATTATTATGTTAGACTCTCAAAGCTCTGAAAACAGCGTTTCTGCTCCGGACAAACCTGGTTTGATGCAATGTTACTCAAACTCTGTCAAACATTAAAAGTTTGTCATGTGCATGAATAAAATGCTGTTTGGCATGCAGTAATGCACATCTGAAGGTGTTAGAAGAGTTTTGCATGAATTATTATGTTAGAGTCTCAAAGCTCTGAAAACAGCGTTTTTGCTCCGGACAAACCTGGTTTGATGCAATGTTACTCAAACTCTTTCAAACATTAAAAAATTGTCAAGTGCATGAATAAAATGCTGTTTGCAATGAAGTAATGCACATCTGAAGGTGTTAGAAGAGATTTGCATGAATTATTATGTTAGAGTCTCAAAGCTCTGAAAACAGCGTTTCTGCTCCGGACAAACCTGGTTTGATGCAATGTTACTCAAACTCTGTCAAACATTAAAAGTTTGTCATGTGCATGAATAAAATGGTGTTTGGCATGCAGTAATGCACATCTGAATGTGTTAGAAGAGTTTTGCATGAATTATTATGTTAGAGTCTCAAAGCTCTGAAAACAGCGTTTCTGCTACGGACAAACCTGGTTTGATGCAATGTTACTCAAACTCTTTCAAACATTAAAAAATTGTCAAGTGCATGAATAAAATGCTGTTTGCAATGAAGTAATGCACATCTGAAGGTGTTAGAAGAGATTTGCATGAATTATTATGTTAGAGTCTCAAAGCTCTGAAAACAGCGTTTCTGCTCCGGACAAACCTGGTTTGATGCAATGTTACTCAAACTCTGTCAAACATTAAAAGTTTGTCATGTGCATGAATAAAATGCTGTTTGGCATGCAGTAATGCACATCTGAAGGTGTTAGAAGAGTTTTGCATGAATTATTATGTTAGAGTCTCAAAGCTCTGAAAACAGCGTTTCTGCTCCGGACAGACCTGGTTTGATGCAATGTTACTCAAACTCTGTCAAACATTAAAAGTTTGTCATGTGCATGAATAAAATGGTGTTTGGCATGCAGTAATGCACATCTGAATGTGTTAGAAGAGTTTTGCATGAATTATTATGTTAGAGTCTCAAAGCTCTGAAAACAGCGTTTCTGCTACGGACAAACCTGGTTTGATGCAATGTTACTGAAACTCCGTCAAACATTAAAAAATTGTCAAGTGCATTAATAAAATGCTGTTTGCAATGAAATAATGCACATCTGAAGGTGTTAGAAGAGATTTGCATGAATTATTATGTTAGACTCTCAAAGCTCTGAAAACAGCGTTTCTGCTCCGGACAAACCTGGTTTGATGCAATGTTACTCAAACTCTGTCAAACATTAAAAGTTTGTCATGTGCATGAATAAAATGCTGTTTGGCATGCAGTAATGCACATCTGAAGGTGTTAGAAGAGTTTTGCATGAATTATTATGTTAGAGTCTCAAAGCTCTGAAAACAGCGTTTCTGCTCCGGACAAACCTGGTTTAATGCAATGTTACTGAAACTCTGTCAAACATTAAAAAATTGTCAAATGCATGAATAAAATGCTGTTTGCAATGCAGTAATGCACATCTGAATGTGTTAGAAGAGTTTTGCATGAATTATTATGTTAGAGTGTCAAAGCTCTGAAAACAGCGTTTCTGCTCCTTACAAGCCTGGTTTGATGCAATGTTACTCAAACTCTGTCAAACATTAAACGTTTGTCATGTGCATGAATAAAATGCTGTTTGGCATGCAGTAATGCACATCTGAAGGTGTTAGAAGAGTTTTGCATGAATTATTATGTTAGAGTCTCAAAGCTCTGAAAACAGCGTTTCTGCTCCGGACAAACCTGGTTTGATGCAATGTTACTCAAACTCTGTCAAACATTAAAAGTTTGTCATGTGCATGAATAAAATATTGTTTGGCATGCAGTAATGCACATCTGAAGGTGTTAGAAGAGTTTTGCATGAATTATTATGTTAGAGTCTCAAAGCTCTGAAAACAGCGTTTCTGCTCCGGACAGACCTGGTTTGATGCAATGTTACTCAAACTCTGTCAAACATTAAAAGTTTGTCATGTGCATGAATAAAATGGTGTTTGGCATGCAGTAATGCACATCTGAATGTGTTAGAAGAGTTTTGCATGGATTATTATGTTAGAGTCTCAAAGCTCTGAAAACAGCGTTTCTGCTACGGACAAACCTGGTTTGATGCAATGTTACTGAAACTCTGTCAAACATTAAAAAATTGTCAAGTGCATTAATAAAATGCTGTTTGCAATGAAATAATGCACATCTGAAGGTGTTAGAAGAGATTTGCATGAATTATTATGTTAGACTCTCAAAGCTCTGAAAACAGCCTTTCTGCTCCGGACAAACCTGGTTTGATGCAATGTTACTCAAACTCTGTCAAACATTAAAAGTTTGTCATGTGCATGAATAAAATGCTGTTTGGCATGCAGTAATGCACATCTGGAGGTGTTAGAAGAGTTTTGCATGAATTATTATGTTAGAGTCTCAAAGCTCTGAAAACAGCGTTTCTGCTCCGGAGAAACCTTGTTTGATGCAATGTTACTGAAACTCTGTCAAACATTAAAAAATTGTCAAGTGCATGAATAAAATGCTGTTTGCAATGAAGTAATGCACATCTGAAGGTGTTAGAAGAGATTTGCATGAATTATTATGTTAGAGTCTCAAAGCTCTGAAAACAACGTTTCTGCTCCGGACAAACCTGGTTTGATGCAATGTTACTCAAACTCTGTCAAACATTAAAAGTTTGTCATGTGCATGAATAAAATGCTGTTTGGCATGCAGTAATGCACATCTGAAGGTGTTAGAAGAGTTTTGCATGAATTATTATGTTAGAGTGTCAAAGCTCTGAAAACAGCGTTTCTGCTCCGGACAAACCTGGTTTGATGCAATGTTACTCAAACTCTGTCAAACATTAAAAGTTTGTCATGTGCATGAATAAAATGCTGTTTGGCATGCAGTAATGCACATCTGAAGGTGTTAGAAGAGTTTTGCATGAATTATTATGTTAGAGTCTCAAAGCTCTGAAAACAGCGTTTCTGCTCCGGACAAACCTGGTTTGATGCAATGTTACTCAAACTCTGTCAAACATTAAAAAATTGTCAAGTGCATGAATAAAATGCTGTTTGCGATGCAGTAATGCACATCTGAAGGTGTTAGAAGACTTTTGCATGAATTATTATGTTAGAGTGTCAAAGCTCTGAAAACAGCGTTTCTGCTCCGGACAAACCTGGTTTGATGCAATGTTACTCAAACTCTGTCAAACATTAAAAGTTTGTCATGTGCATGAATAAAATGGTGTTTGGCATGCAGTAATGCACATCTGAATGTGTTAGAAGAGTTTTGCATGAATTATTATGTTAGAGTCTCAAAGCTCTGAAAACAGCGTTTCTGCTCCGGACAAACCTGGTTTGATGCAATGTTACTGAAACTCTGTCAAACATTAAAAAATTGTCAAATGCATGAATAAAATGCTGTTTGCAATGCAGTAATGCACATCTGAAGGTGTTAGAAGACTTTTGGATGAATTATTATGTTAGAGTGTCAAAGCTCTGAAAACAGCGTTTCTGCTCCGGACAAACCTGGTTTGATGCAATGTTACTCAAACTCTGTCAAACATTAAAAGTTTGTCATGTGCATGAATAAAATGGTGTTTGGCATGCAGTAATGCACATCTGAATGTGTTAGAAGAGTTTTGCATGAATTATTATGTTAGAGTCTCAAAGCTCTGAAAACAGCGTTTCTGCTACGGACAAACCTGGTTTGATGCAATGTTACTGAAACTCTGTCAAACATTAAAAAATTGTCAAGTGCATTAATAAAATGCTGTTTGCAATGAAATAATGCACATCTGAAGGTGTTAGAAGAGATTTGCATGAATTATTATGTTAGACTCTCAAAGCTCTGAAAACAGCGTTTCTGCTCCGGACAAACCTGGTTTGATGCAATGTTACTCAAACTCTGTCAAACATTAAAAGTTTGTCATGTGCATGAATAAAATGCTGTTTGGCATGCAGTAATGCACATCTGAAGGTGTTAGAAGAGATTTGCATGAATTATTATGTTAGACTCTCAAAGCTCTGAAAACAGCGTTTCTGCTCCGGACAAACCTGGTTTGATGCAATGTTACTCAAACTCTGTCAAACATTAAAAGTTTGTCATGTGCATGAATAAAATGCTGTTTGGCATGCAGTAATGCACATCTGGAGGTGTTAGAAGAGTTTTGCATGAATTATTATGTTAGAGTCTCAAAGCTCTGAAAACAGCGTTTCTGCTCCGGAGAAACCTTGTTTGATGCAATGTTACTGAAACTCTGTCAAACATTAAAAAATTGTCAAGTGCATGAATAAAATGCTGTTTGCAATGAAGTAATGCACATCTGAAGGTGTTAGAAGAGATTTGCATGAATTATTATGTTAGAGTCTCAAAGCTCTGAAAACAACGTTTCTGCTCCGGACAAACCTGGTTTGATGCAATGTTACTCAAACTCTGTCAAACATTAAAAGTTTGTCATGTGCATGAATAAAATGCTGTTTGGCATGCAGTAATGCACATCTGAAGGTGTTAGAAGAGTTTTGCATGAATTATTATGTTAGAGTGTCAAAGCTCTGAAAACAGCGTTTCTGCTCCGGACAAACCTGGTTTGATGCAATGTTACTGAAACTCTGTCAAACATTAAAAAATTGTCAAGTGCATGAATAAAATGCTGTTTGGCATGCAGTAATGCACATCTGAAGGTGTTAGAAGACTTTTGCATGAATTATTATGTTAGAGTGTCAAAGCTCTGAAAACAGCGTTTCTGCTCCGGACAAACCTGGTTTGATGCAATGTTACTCAAACTCTGTCAAACATTAAAAGTTTGTCATGTGCATGAATAAAATGCTGTTTGGCATGCAGTAATGCACATCTGAAGGTGTTAGAAGAGTTTTGCATGAATTATTATGTTAGAGTCTCAAAGCTCTGAAAACAGCGTTTCTGCTCCGGACAAACCTGGTTTGATGCAATGTTACTGAAACTCTGTCAAACATTAAAAAATTGTCAAATGCATGAATAAAATGCTGTTTGCAATGCAGTAATGCACATCTGAAGGTGTTAGAAGAGTTTTGCATGAATTATTATGTTAGAGTGTCAAAGCTCTGAAAACAGCGTTTCTGCTCCTTACAAGCCTGGTTTGATGCAATGTTACTCAAACTCTGTCAAACATTAAAAGTTTGTCATGTGCATGAATAAAATGCTGTTTGGCATGCAGTAATGCACATCTGAAGGTGTTAGAAGAGTTTTGCATGAATTATTATGTTAGAGTGTCAAAGCTCTGAAAACAGCTTTTCTGCTCCGGACAAACCTGGTTTGATGCAATGTTACTCAAACTCTGTCAAACATTAAAAGTTTGTCATGTGCATGAATAAAATGCTGTTTGGCATGCAGTAATGCACATCTGAAGGTGTTAGAAGAGTTTTGCATGAATTATTATGTTAGAGTGTCAAAGCTCTGAAAACAGCTTTTCTGCTCCGGACAAACCTGGTTTGATGCAATGTTACTCAAACTCTGTCAAACATTAAAAGTTTGTCATGTGCATGAATAAAATGCTGTTTGGCATGCAGTAATGCACATCTGAAGGTGTTAGAAGAGATTTGCATGAATTATTATGTTAGACTCTCAAAGCTCTGAAAACAGCGTTTCTGCTCCGGACAAACCTGGTTTGATGCAATGTTACTCAAACTCTGTCAAACATTAAAAGTTTGTCATGTGCATGAATAAAATGCTGTTTGGCATGCAGTAATGCACATCTGGAGGTGTTAGAAGAGTTTTGCATGAATTATTATGTTAGAGTCTCAAAGCTCTGAAAACAGCGTTTCTGCTCCGGAGAAACCTTGTTTGATGCAATGTTACTGAAACTCTGTCAAACATTAAAAAATTGTCAAGTGCATGAATAAAATGCTGTTTGCAATGAAGTAATGCACATCTGAAGGTGTTAGAAGAGATTTGCATGAATTATTATGTTAGAGTCTCAAAGCTCTAAAAAACAACCTTTCTGCTCCGGACAAACCTGGTTTGATGCAATGTTACTCAAACTCTGTCAAACATTAAAAGTTTGTCATGTGCATGAATAAAATGCTGTTTGGCATGCAGTAATGCACATCTGAAGGTGTTAGAAGAGTTTTGCATGAATTATTATGTTAGAGTGTCAAAGCTCTGAAAACAGCGTTTCTGCTCCGGACAAACCTGGTTTGATGCAATGTTACTCAAACTCTGTCAAACATTAAAAGTTTGTCATGTGCATGAATAAAATGCTGTTTGGCATGCAGTAATGCACATCTGAAGGTGTTAGAAGAGTTTTGCATGAATTATTATGTTAGAGTGTCAAAGCTCTGAAAACAGCGTTTCTGCTCCGGACAAACCTGGTTTGATGCAATGTTACTCAAACTCTGTCAAACATTAAAAGTTTGTCATGTGCATGAATAAAATGCTGTTTGGCATGCAGTAATGCACATCTGAAGGTGTTAGAAGAGTTTTGCATGAATTATTATGTTAGAGTCTCAAAGCTCTGAAAACAGCGTTTTTGCTCCGGACAAACCTGGTTTGATGCAATGTTACTCAAACTCTTTCAAACATTAAAAAATTGTCAAGTGCATGAATAAAATGCTGTTTGCAATGAAGTAATGCACATCTGAAGGTGTTAGAAGAGATTTGCATGAATTATTATGTTAGAGTCTCAAAGCTCTGAAAACAGCGTTTCTGCTCCGGACAAACCTGGTTTGATGCAATGTTACTCAAACTCTGTCAAACATTAAAAAATTGTCAAGTGCATGAATAAAATGATGTTTGGCATGCAGTAATGCACATCTGAAGGTGTTAGAAGAGTTTTGCATGAATTATTATGTTAGAGTGTCAAAGCTCTGAAAACAGCGTTTCTGCTCCGGACAAACCTGGTTTGATGCAATGTTACTCAAACTCTGTCAAACATTAAAAGTTTGTCATGTGCATGAATAAAATGCTGTTTGGCATGCAGTAATGCACATCTGAAGGTGTTAGAAGAGTTTTGCATGAATTATTATGTTAGAGTCTCAAAGCTCTGAAAACAGCGTTTCTGCTCCGGACAGACCTGGTTTGATGCAATGTTACTCAAACTCTGTCAAACATTAAAAGTTTGTCATGTGCATGAATAAAATGGTGTTTGGCATGCAGTAATGCACATCTGAATGTGTTAGAAGAGTTTTGCATGAATTATTATGTTAGAGTCTCAAAGCTCTGAAAACAGCGTTTCTGCTCCGGACAAACCTGGTTTGATGCAATGTTACTGAAACTCTGTCAAACATTAAAAAATTGTCAAATGCATGAATAAAATGCTGTTTGCAATGCAGTAATGCACATCTGAAGGTGTTAGAAGACTTTTGCATGAATTATTATGTTAGAGTGTCAAAGCTCTGAAAACAGCGTTTCTGCTCCGGACAAACCTGGTTTGATGCAATGTTACTCAAACTCTGTCAAACATTAAAAGTTTGTCATGTGCATGAATAAAATGGTGTTTGGCATGCAGTAATGCACATCTGAATGTGTTAGAAGAGTTTTGCATGAATTATTATGTTAGAGTCTCAAAGCTCTGAAAACAGCGTTTCTGCTACGGACAAACCTGGTTTGATGCAATGTTACTGAAACTCTGTCAAACATTAAAAAATTGTCAAGTGCATTAATAAAATGCTGTTTGCAATGAAATAATGCACATCTGAAGGTGTTAGAAGAGATTTGCATGAATTATTATGTTAGACTCTCAAAGCTCTGAAAACAGCGTTTCTGCTCCGGACAAACCTGGTTTGATGCAATGTTACTCAAACTCTGTCAAACATTAAAAGTTTGTCATGTGCATGAATAAAATGCTGTTTGGCATGCAGTAATGCACATCTGAAGGTGTTAGAAGAGTTTTGCATGAATTATTATGTTAGAGTCTCAAAGCTCTGAAAACAGCGTTTTTGCTCCGGACAAACCTGGTTTGATGCAATGTTACTCAAACTCTTTCAAACATTAAAAAATTGTCAAGTGCATGAATAAAATGCTGTTTGCAATGAAGTAATGCACATCTGAAGGTGTTAGAAGAGATTTGCATGAATTATTATGTTAGAGTCTCAAAGCTCTGAAAACAGCGTTTCTGCTCCGGACAAACCTGGTTTGATGCAATGTTACTCAAACTCTGTCAAACATTAAAAGTTTGTCATGTGCATGAATAAAATGGTGTTTGGCATGCAGTAATGCACATCTGAATGTGTTAGAAGAGTTTTGCATGAATTATTATGTTAGAGTCTCAAAGCTCTGAAAACAGCGTTTCTGCTACGGACAAACCTGGTTTGATGCAATGTTACTCAAACTCTTTCAAACATTAAAAAATTGTCAAGTGCATGAATAAAATGCTGTTTGCAATGAAGTAATGCACATCTGAAGGTGTTAGAAGAGATTTGCATGAATTATTATGTTAGAGTCTCAAAGCTCTGAAAACAGCGTTTCTGCTCCGGACAAACCTGGTTTGATGCAATGTTACTCAAACTCTGTCAAACATTAAAAGTTTGTCATGTGCATGAATAAAATGCTGTTTGGCATGCAGTAATGCACATCTGAAGGTGTTAGAAGAGTTTTGCATGAATTATTATGTTAGAGTCTCAAAGCTCTGAAAACAGCGTTTCTGCTCCGGACAGACCTGGTTTGATGCAATGTTACTCAAACTCTGTCAAACATTAAAAGTTTGTCATGTGCATGAATAAAATGGTGTTTGGCATGCAGTAATGCACATCTGAATGTGTTAGAAGAGTTTTGCATGAATTATTATGTTAGAGTCTCAAAGCTCTGAAAACAGCGTTTCTGCTACGGACAAACCTGGTTTGATGCAATGTTACTGAAACTCCGTCAAACATTAAAAAATTGTCAAGTGCATTAATAAAATGCTGTTTGCAATGAAATAATGCACATCTGAAGGTGTTAGAAGAGATTTGCATGAATTATTATGTTAGACTCTCAAAGCTCTGAAAACAGCGTTTCTGCTCCGGACAAACCTGGTTTGATGCAATGTTACTCAAACTCTGTCAAACATTAAAAGTTTGTCATGTGCATGAATAAAATGCTGTTTGGCATGCAGTAATGCACATCTGAAGGTGTTAGAAGAGTTTTGCATGAATTATTATGTTAGAGTCTCAAAGCTCTGAAAACAGCGTTTCTGCTCCGGAAAAACCTGGTTTAATGCAATGTTACTGAAACTCTGTCAAACATTAAAAAATTGTCAAATGCATGAATAAAATGCTGTTTGCAATGCAGTAATGCACATCTGAATGTGTTAGAAGAGTTTTGCATGAATTATTATGTTAGAGTGTCAAAGCTCTGAAAACAGCGTTTCTGCTCCTTACAAGCCTGGTTTGATGCAATGTTACTCAAACTCTGTCAAACATTAAACGTTTGTCATGTGCATGAATAAAATGCTGTTTGGCATGCAGTAATGCACATCTGAAGGTGTTAGAAGAGTTTTGCATGAATTATTATGTTAGAGTCTCAAAGCTCTGAAAACAGCGTTTCTGCTCCGGACAAACCTGGTTTGATGCAATGTTACTCAAACTCTGTCAAACATTAAAAGTTTGTCATGTGCATGAATAAAATGCTGTTTGGCATGCAGTAATGCACATCTGAAGGTGTTAGAAGAGTTTTGCATGAATTATTATGTTAGAGTCTCAAAGCTCTGAAAACAGCGTTTCTGCTCCGGACAGACCTGGTTTGATGCAATGTTACTCAAACTCTGTCAAACATTAAAAGTTTGTCATGTGCATGAATAAAATGGTGTTTGGCATGCAGTAATGCACATCTGAATGTGTTAGAAGAGTTTTGCATGGATTATTATGTTAGAGTCTCAAAGCTCTGAAAACAGCGTTTCTGCTACGGACAAACCTGGTTTGATGCAATGTTACTGAAACTCTGTCAAACATTAAAAAATTGTCAAGTGCATTAATAAAATGCTGTTTGCAATGAAATAATGCACATCTGAAGGTGTTAGAAGAGATTTGCATGAATTATTATGTTAGACTCTCAAAGCTCTGAAAACAGCCTTTCTGCTCCGGACAAACCTGGTTTGATGCAATGTTACTCAAACTCTGTCAAACATTAAAAGTTTGTCATGTGCATGAATAAAATGCTGTTTGGCATGCAGTAATGCACATCTGGAGGTGTTAGAAGAGTTTTGCATGAATTATTATGTTAGAGTCTCAAAGCTCTGAAAACAGCGTTTCTGCTCCGGAGAAACCTTGTTTGATGCAATGTTACTGAAACTCTGTCAAACATTAAAAAATTGTCAAGTGCATGAATAAAATGCTGTTTGCAATGAAGTAATGCACATCTGAAGGTGTTAGAAGAGATTTGCATGAATTATTATGTTAGAGTCTCAAAGCTCTGAAAACAACGTTTCTGCTCCGGACAAACCTGGTTTGATGCAATGTTACTCAAACTCTGTCAAACATTAAAAGTTTGTCATGTGCATGAATAAAATGCTGTTTGGCATGCAGTAATGCACATCTGAAGGTGTTAGAAGAGTTTTGCATGAATTATTATGTTAGAGTCTCAAAGCTCTGAAAACAGCGTTTCTGCTCCGGACAAACCTGGTTTGATGCAATGTTACTCAAACTCTGTCAAACATTAAAAAATTGTCAAGTGCATGAATAAAATGCTGTTTGCGATGCAGTAATGCACATCTGAAGGTGTTAGAAGACTTTTGCATGAATTATTATGTTAGAGTGTCAAAGCTCTGAAAACAGCGTTTCTGCTCCGGACAAACCTGGTTTGATGCAATGTTACTCAAACTCTGTCAAACATTAAAAGTTTGTCATGTGCATGAATAAAATGGTGTTTGGCATGCAGTAATGCACATCTGAATGTGTTAGAAGAGTTTTGCATGAATTATTATGTTAGAGTCTCAAAGCTCTGAAAACAGCGTTTCTGCTCCGGACAAACCTGGTTTGATGCAATGTTACTGAAACTCTGTCAAACATTAAAAAATTGTCAAATGCATGAATAAAATGCTGTTTGCAATGCAGTAATGCACATCTGAAGGTGTTAGAAGACTTTTGGATGAATTATTATGTTAGAGTGTCAAAGCTCTGAAAACAGCGTTTCTGCTCCGGACAAACCTGGCTTGATGCAATGTTACTCAAACTCTGTCAAACATTAAAAGTTTGTCATGTGCATGAATAAAATGGTGTTTGGCATGCAGTAATGCACATCTGAATGTGTTAGAAGAGTTTTGCATGAATTATTATGTTAGAGTCTCAAAGCTCTGAAAACAGCGTTTCTGCTACGGACAAACCTGGTTTGATGCAATGTTACTGAAACTCTGTCAAACATTAAAAAATTGTCAAGTGCATTAATAAAATGCTGTTTGCAATGAAATAATGCACATCTGAAGGTGTTAGAAGAGATTTGCATGAATTATTATGTTAGACTCTCAAAGCTCTGAAAACAGCGTTTCTGCTCCGGACAAACCTGGTTTGATGCAATGTTACTCAAACTCTGTCAAACATTAAAAGTTTGTCATGTGCATGAATAAAATGCTGTTTGGCATGCAGTAATGCACATCTGGAGGTGTTAGAAGAGTTTTGCATGAATTATTATGTTAGAGTCTCAAAGCTCTGAAAACAGCGTTTCTGCTCCGGAGAAACCTTGTTTGATGCAATGTTACTGAAACTCTGTCAAACATTAAAAAATTGTCAAGTGCATGAATAAAATGCTGTTTGCAATGAAGTAATGCACATCTGAAGGTGTTAGAAGAGATTTGCATGAATTATTATGTTAGAGTCTCAAAGCTCTGAAAACAACGTTTCTGCTCCGGACAAACCTGGTTTGATGCAATGTTACTCAAACTCTGTCAAACATTAAAAGTTTGTCATGTGCATGAATAAAATGCTGTTTGGCATGCAGTAATGCACATCTGAAGGTGTTAGAAGAGTTTTGCATGAATTAATATGTTAGAGTCTCAAAGCTCTGAAAACAGCGTTTCTGCTCCGGACAGACCTGGTTTGATGCAATGTTACTCAAACTCTGTCAAACATTAAAAGTTTGTCATGTGCATGAATAAAATGGTGTTTGGCATGCAGTAATGCACATCTGAATGTGTTAGAAGAGTTTTGCATGAATTATTATGTTAGAGTCTCAAAGCTCTGAAAACAGCGTTTCTGCTACGGACAAACCTGGTTTGATGCAATGTTACTGAAACTCCGTCAAACATTAAAAAATTGTCAAGTGCATTAATAAAATGCTGTTTGCAATGAAATAATGCACATCTGAAGGTGTTAGAAGAGATTTGCATGAATTATTATGTTAGACTCTCAAAGCTCTGAAAACAGCGTTTCTGCTCCGGACAAACCTGGTTTGATGCAATGTTACTCAAACTCTGTCAAACATTAAAAGTTTGTCATGTGCATGAATAAAATGCTGTTTGGCATGCAGTAATGCACATCTGGAGGTGTTAGAAGAGTTTTGCATGAATTATTATGTTAGAGTCTCAAAGCTCTGAAAACAGCGTTTCTGCTCCGGAGAAACCTTGTTTGATGCAATGTTACTGAAACTCTGTCAAACATTAAAAAATTGTCAAGTGCATGAATAAAATGCTGTTTGCAATGAAGTAATGCACATCTGAAGGTGTTAGAAGAGATTTGCATGAATTATTATGTTAGAGTCTCAAAGCTCTGAAAACAACGTTTCTGCTCCGGACAAACCTGGTTTGATGCAATGTTACTCAAACTCTGTCAAACATTAAAAGTTTGTCATGTGCATGAATAAAATGCTGTTTGGCATGCAGTAATGCACATCTGAAGGTGTTAGAAGAGTTTTGCATGAATTATTATGTTAGAGTGTCAAAGCTCTGAAAACAGCGTTTCTGCTCCGGACAAACCTGGTTTGATGCAATGTTACTGAAACTCTGTCAAACATTAAAAAATTGTCAAGTGCATGAATAAAATGCTGTTTGGCATGCAGTAATGCACATCTGAAGGTGTTAGAAGACTTTTGCATGAATTATTATGTTAGAGTGTCAAAGCTCTGAAAACAGCGTTTCTGCTCCGGACAAACCTGGTTTGATGCAATGTTACTCAAACTCTGTCAAACATTAAAAGTTTGTCATGTGCATGAATAAAATGCTGTTTGGCATGCAGTAATGCACATCTGAAGGTGTTAGAAGAGTTTTGCATGAATTATTATGTTAGAGTCTCAAAGCTCTGAAAACAGCGTTTCTGCTCCGGACAAACCTGGTTTGATGCAATGTTACTGAAACTCTGTCAAACATTAAAAAATTGTCAAATGCATGAATAAAATGCTGTTTGCAATGCAGTAATGCACATCTGAAGGTGTTAGAAGAGTTTTGCATGAATTATTATGTTAGAGTGTCAAAGCTCTGAAAACAGCGTTTCTGCTCCTTACAAGCCTGGTTTGATGCAATGTTACTCAAACTCTGTCAAACATTAAAAGTTTGTCATGTGCATGAATAAAATGCTGTTTGGCATGCAGTAATGCACATCTGAAGGTGTTAGAAGAGTTTTGCATGAATTATTATGTTAGAGTGTCAAAGCTCTGAAAACAGCTTTTCTGCTCCGGACAAACCTGGTTTGATGCAATGTTACTCAAACTCTGTCAAACATTAAAAGTTTGTCATGTGCATGAATAAAATGCTGTTTGGCATGCAGTAATGCACATCTGAAGGTGTTAGAAGAGTTTTGCATGAATTATTATGTTAGAGTGTCAAAGCTCTGAAAACAGCTTTTCTGCTCCGGACAAACCTGGTTTGATGCAATGTTACTCAAACTCTGTCAAACATTAAAAGTTTGTCATGTGCATGAATAAAATGCTGTTTGGCATGCAGTAATGCACATCTGAAGGTGTTAGAAGAGATTTGCATGAATTATTATGTTAGACTCTCAAAGCTCTGAAAACAGCGTTTCTGCTCCGGACAAACCTGGTTTGATGCAATGTTACTCAAACTCTGTCAAACATTAAAAGTTTGTCATGTGCATGAATAAAATGCTGTTTGGCATGCAGTAATGCACATCTGGAGGTGTTAGAAGAGTTTTGCATGAATTATTATGTTAGAGTCTCAAAGCTCTGAAAACAGCGTTTCTGCTCCGGAGAAACCTTGTTTGATGCAATGTTACTGAAACTCTGTCAAACATTAAAAAATTGTCAAGTGCATGAATAAAATGCTGTTTGCAATGAAGTAATGCACATCTGAAGGTGTTAGAAGAGATTTGCATGAATTATTATGTTAGAGTCTCAAAGCTCTAAAAAACAACCTTTCTGCTCCGGACAAACCTGGTTTGATGCAATGTTACTCAAACTCTGTCAAACATTAAAAGTTTGTCATGTGCATGAATAAAATGCTGTTTGGCATGCAGTAATGCACATCTGGAGGTGTTAGAAGAGTTTTGCATGAATTATTATGTTAGAGTCTCAAAGCTCTGAAAACAGCGTTTCTGCTCCGGAGAAACCTTGTTTGATGCAATGTTACTGAAACTCTGTCAAACATTAAAAAATTGTCAAGTGCATGAATAAAATGCTGTTTGCAATGAAGTAATGCACATCTGAAGGTGTTAGAAGAGATTTGCATGAATTATTATGTTAGAGTCTCAAAGCTCTAAAAAACAACCTTTCTGCTCCGGACAAACCTGGTTTGATGCAATGTTACTCAAACTCTGTCAAACATTAAAAGTTTGTCATGTGCATGAATAAAATGCTGTTTGGCATGCAGTAATGCACATCTGAAGGTGTTAGAAGAGTTTTGCATGAATTATTATGTTAGAGTGTCAAAGCTCTGAAAACAGCGTTTCTGCTCCGGACAAACCTGGTTTGATGCAATGTTACTCAAACTCTGTCAAACATTAAAAGTTTGTCATGTGCATGAATAAAATGCTGTTTGGCATGCAGTAATGCACATCTGAAGGTGTTAGAAGAGTTTTGCATGAATTATTATGTTAGAGTGTCAAAGCTCTGAAAACAGCGTTTCTGCTCCGGACAAACCTGGTTTGATGCAATGTTACTCAAACTCTGTCAAACATTAAAAGTTTGTCATGTGCATGAATAAAATGCTGTTTGGCATGCAGTAATGCACATCTGAAGGTGTTAGAAGAGTTTTGCATGAATTATTATGTTAGAGTCTCAAAGCTCTGAAAACAGCGTTTCTGCTCCGGACAGACCTGGTTTGATGCAATGTTACTCAAACTCTGTCAAACATTAAAAGTTTGTCATGTGCATGAATAAAATGGTGTTTGGCATGCAGTAATGCACATCTGAATGTGTTAGAAGAGTTTTGCATGAATTATTATGTTAGAGTCTCAAAGCTCTGAAAACAGCGTTTCTGCTCCGGACAAACCTGGTTTGATGCAATGTTACTGAAACTCTGTCAAACATTAAAAAATTGTCAAATGCATGAATAAAATGCTGTTTGCAATGCAGTAATGCACATCTGAAGGTGTTAGAAGACTTTTGCATGAATTATTATGTTAGAGTGTCAAAGCTCTGAAAACAGCGTTTCTGCTCCGGACAAACCTGGTTTGATGCAATGTTACTCAAACTCTGTCAAACATTAAAAGTTTGTCATGTGCATGAATAAAATGGTGTTTGGCATGCAGTAATGCACATCTGAATGTGTTAGAAGAGTTTTGCATGAATTATTATGTTAGAGTCTCAAAGCTCTGAAAACAGCGTTTCTGCTACGGACAAACCTGGTTTGATGCAATGTTACTGAAACTCTGTCAAACATTAAAAAATTGTCAAGTGCATTAATAAAATGCTGTTTGCAATGAAATAATGCACATCTGAAGGTGTTAGAAGAGATTTGCATGAATTATTATGTTAGACTCTCAAAGCTCTGAAAACAGCGTTTCTGCTCCGGACAAACCTGGTTTGATGCAATGTTACTCAAACTCTGTCAAACATTAAAAGTTTGTCATGTGCATGAATAAAATGCTGTTTGGCATGCAGTAATGCACATCTGAAGGTGTTAGAAGAGTTTTGCATGAATTATTATGTTAGAGTCTCAAAGCTCTGAAAACAGCGTTTTTGCTCCGGACAAACCTGGTTTGATGCAATGTTACTCAAACTCTTTCAAACATTAAAAAATTGTCAAGTGCATGAATAAAATGCTGTTTGCAATGAAGTAATGCACATCTGAAGGTGTTAGAAGAGTTTTGCATGAATTATTATGTTAGAGTCTCAAAGCTCTGAAAACAGCGTTTCTGCTCCGGACAGACCTGGTTTGATGCAATGTTACTCAAACTCTGTCAAACATTAAAAGTTTGTCATGTGCATGAATAAAATGGTGTTTGGCATGCAGTAATGCACATCTGAATGTGTTAGAAGAGTTTTGCATGAATTATTATGTTAGAGTCTCAAAGCTCTGAAAACAGCGTTTCTGCTACGGACAAACCTGGTTTGATGCAATGTTACTCAAACTCCGTCAAACATTAAAAAATTGTCAAGTGCATTAATAAAATGCTGTTTGCAATGAAATAATGCACATCTGAAGGTGTTAGAAGAGATTTGCATGAATTATTATGTTAGACTCTCAAAGCTCTGAAAACAGCGTTTCTGCTCCGGACAAACCTGGTTTGATGCAATGTTACTCAAACTCTGTCAAACATTAAAAGTTTGTCATGTGCATGAATAAAATGCTGTTTGGCATGCAGTAATGCACATCTGAAGGTGTTAGAAGAGTTTTGCATGAATTATTATGTTAGAGTCTCAAAGCTCTGAAAACAGCGTTTCTGCTCCGGAAAAACCTGGTTTAATGCAATGTTACTGAAACTCTGTCAAACATTAAAAAATTGTCAAATGCATGAATAAAATGCTGTTTGCAATGCAGTAATGCACATCTGAATGTGTTAGAAGAGTTTTGCATGAATTATTATGTTAGAGTGTCAAAGCTCTGAAAACAGCGTTTCTGCTCCTTACAAGCCTGGTTTGATGCAATGTTACTCAAACTCTGTCAAACATTAAACGTTTGTCATGTGCATGAATAAAATGCTGTTTGGCATGCAGTAATGCACATCTGAAGGTGTTAGAAGAGTTTTGCATGAATTATTATGTTAGAGTCTCAAAGCTCTGAAAACAGCGTTTCTGCTCCGGACAAACCTGGTTTGATGCAATGTTACTCAAACTCTGTCAAACATTAAAAGTTTGTCATGTGCATGAATAAAATGTTGTTTGGCATGCAGTAATGCACATCTGAAGGTGTTAGAAGAGTTTTGCATGAATTATTATGTTAGAGTCTCAAAGCTCTGAAAACAGCGTTTCTGCTCCGGACAGACCTGGTTTGATGCAATGTTACTCAAACTCTGTCAAACATTAAAAGTTTGTCATGTGCATGAATAAAATGGTGTTTGGCATGCAGTAATGCACATCTGAATGTGTTAGAAGAGTTTTGCATGGATTATTATGTTAGAGTCTCAAAGCTCTGAAAACAGCGTTTCTGCTACGGACAAACCTGGTTTGATGCAATGTTACTGAAACTCTGTCAAACATTAAAAAATTGTCAAGTGCATTAATAAAATGCTGTTTGCAATGAAATAATGCACATCTGAAGGTGTTAGAAGAGATTTGCATGAATTATTATGTTAGACTCTCAAAGCTCTGAAAACAGCCTTTCTGCTCCGGACAAACCTGGTTTGATGCAATGTTACTCAAACTCTGTCAAACATTAAAAGTTTGTCATGTGCATGAATAAAATGCTGTTTGGCATGCAGTAATGCACATCTGGAGGTGTTAGAAGAGTTTTGCATGAATTATTATGTTAGAGTCTCAAAGCTCTGAAAACAGCGTTTCTGCTCCGGAGAAACCTTGTTTGATGCAATGTTACTGAAACTCTGTCAAACATTAAAAAATTGTCAAGTGCATGAATAAAATGCTGTTTGCAATGAAGTAATGCACATCTGAAGGTGTTAGAAGAGATTTGCATGAATTATTATGTTAGAGTCTCAAAGCTCTGAAAACAACGTTTCTGCTCCGGACAAACCTGGTTTGATGCAATGTTACTCAAACTCTGTCAAACATTAAAAGTTTGTCATGTGCATGAATAAAATGCTGTTTGGCATGCAGTAATGCACATCTGAAGGTGTTAGAAGAGTTTTGCATGAATTATTATGTTAGAGTCTCAAAGCTCTGAAAACAGCGTTTCTGCTCCGGACAAACCTGGTTTGATGCAATGTTACTCAAACTCTGTCAAACATTAAAAAATTGTCAAGTGCATGAATAAAATGCTGTTTGCGATGCAGTAATGCACATCTGAAGGTGTTAGAAGACTTTTGCATGAATTATTATGTTAGAGTGTCAAAGCTCTGAAAACAGCGTTTCTGCTCCGGACAAACCTGGTTTGATGCAATGTTACTCAAACTCTGTCAAACATTAAAAGTTTGTCATGTGCATGAATAAAATGGTGTTTGGCATGCAGTAATGCACATCTGAATGTGTTAGAAGAGTTTTGCATGAATTATTATGTTAGAGTCTCAAAGCTCTGAAAACAGCGTTTCTGCTCCGGACAAACCTGGTTTGATGCAATGTTACTGAAACTCTGTCAAACATTAAAAAATTGTCAAATGCATGAATAAAATGCTGTTTGCAATGCAGTAATGCACATCTGAAGGTGTTAGAAGACTTTTGGATGAATTATTATGTTAGAGTGTCAAAGCTCTGAAAACAGCGTTTCTGCTCCGGACAAACCTGGCTTGATGCAATGTTACTCAAACTCTGTCAAACATTAAAAGTTTGTCATGTGCATGAATAAAATGGTGTTTGGCATGCAGTAATGCACATCTGAATGTGTTAGAAGAGTTTTGCATGAATTATTATGTTAGAGTCTCAAAGCTCTGAAAACAGCGTTTCTGCTACGGACAAACCTGGTTTGATGCAATGTTACTGAAACTCTGTCAAACATTAAAAAATTGTCAAGTGCATTAATAAAATGCTGTTTGCAATGAAATAATGCACATCTGAAGGTGTTAGAAGAGATTTGCATGAATTATTATGTTAGACTCTCAAAGCTCTGAAAACAGCGTTTCTGCTCCGGACAAACCTGGTTTGATGCAATGTTACTCAAACTCTGTCAAACATTAAAAGTTTGTCATGTGCATGAATAAAATGCTGTTTGGCATGCAGTAATGCACATCTGGAGGTGTTAGAAGAGTTTTGCATGAATTATTATGTTAGAGTCTCAAAGCTCTGAAAACAGCGTTTCTGCTCCGGAGAAACCTTGTTTGATGCAATGTTACTGAAACTCTGTCAAACATTAAAAAATTGTCAAGTGCATGAATAAAATGCTGTTTGCAATGAAGTAATGCACATCTGAAGGTGTTAGAAGAGATTTGCATGAATTATTATGTTAGAGTCTCAAAGCTCTGAAAACAACGTTTCTGCTCCGGACAAACCTGGTTTGATGCAATGTTACTCAAACTCTGTCAAACATTAAAAGTTTGTCATGTGCATGAATAAAATGCTGTTTGGCATGCAGTAATGCACATCTGAAGGTGTTAGAAGAGTTTTGCATGAATTAATATGTTAGAGTCTCAAAGCTCTGAAAACAGCGTTTCTGCTCCGGACAGACCTGGTTTGATGCAATGTTACTCAAACTCTGTCAAACATTAAAAGTTTGTCATGTGCATGAATAAAATGGTGTTTGGCATGCAGTAATGCACATCTGAATGTGTTAGAAGAGTTTTGCATGAATTATTATGTTAGAGTCTCAAAGCTCTGAAAACAGCGTTTCTGCTACGGACAAACCTGGTTTGATGCAATGTTACTGAAACTCCGTCAAACATTAAAAAATTGTCAAGTGCATTAATAAAATGCTGTTTGCAATGAAATAATGCACATCTGAAGGTGTTAGAAGAGATTTGCATGAATTATTATGTTAGACTCTCAAAGCTCTGAAAACAGCGTTTCTGCTCCGGACAAACCTGGTTTGATGCAATGTTACTCAAACTCTGTCAAACATTAAAAGTTTGTCATGTGCATGAATAAAATGCTGTTTGGCATGCAGTAATGCACATCTGGAGGTGTTAGAAGAGTTTTGCATGAATTATTATGTTAGAGTCTCAAAGCTCTGAAAACAGCGTTTCTGCTCCGGAGAAACCTTGTTTGATGCAATGTTACTGAAACTCTGTCAAACATTAAAAAATTGTCAAGTGCATGAATAAAATGCTGTTTGCAATGAAGTAATGCACATCTGAAGGTGTTAGAAGAGATTTGCATGAATTATTATGTTAGAGTCTCAAAGCTCTGAAAACAACGTTTCTGCTCCGGACAAACCTGGTTTGATGCAATGTTACTCAAACTCTGTCAAACATTAAAAGTTTGTCATGTGCATGAATAAAATGCTGTTTGGCATGCAGTAATGCACATCTGAAGGTGTTAGAAGAGTTTTGCATGAATTATTATGTTAGAGTGTCAAAGCTCTGAAAACAGCGTTTCTGCTCCGGACAAACCTGGTTTGATGCAATGTTACTGAAACTCTGTCAAACATTAAAAAATTGTCAAGTGCATGAATAAAATGCTGTTTGGCATGCAGTAATGCACATCTGAAGGTGTTAGAAGACTTTTGCATGAATTATTATGTTAGAGTGTCAAAGCTCTGAAAACAGCGTTTCTGCTCCGGACAAACCTGGTTTGATGCAATGTTACTCAAACTCTGTCAAACATTAAAAGTTTGTCATGTGCATGAATAAAATGCTGTTTGGCATGCAGTAATGCACATCTGAAGGTGTTAGAAGAGTTTTGCATGAATTATTATGTTAGAGTCTCAAAGCTCTGAAAACAGCGTTTCTGCTCCGGACAAACCTGGTTTGATGCAATGTTACTGAAACTCTGTCAAACATTAAAAAATTGTCAAATGCATGAATAAAATGCTGTTTGCAATGCAGTAATGCACATCTGAAGGTGTTAGAAGAGTTTTGCATGAATTATTATGTTAGAGTGTCAAAGCTCTGAAAACAGCGTTTCTGCTCCTTACAAGCCTGGTTTGATGCAATGTTACTCAAACTCTGTCAAACATTAAAAGTTTGTCATGTGCATGAATAAAATGCTGTTTGGCATGCAGTAATGCACATCTGAAGGTGTTAGAAGAGTTTTGCATGAATTATTATGTTAGAGTGTCAAAGCTCTGAAAACAGCTTTTCTGCTCCGGACAAACCTGGTTTGATGCAATGTTACTCAAACTCTGTCAAACATTAAAAGTTTGTCATGTGCATGAATAAAATGCTGTTTGGCATGCAGTAATGCACATCTGAAGGTGTTAGAAGAGTTTTGCATGAATTATTATGTTAGAGTGTCAAAGCTCTGAAAACAGCTTTTCTGCTCCGGACAAACCTGGTTTGATGCAATGTTACTCAAACTCTGTCAAACATTAAAAGTTTGTCATGTGCATGAATAAAATGCTGTTTGGCATGCAGTAATGCACATCTGAAGGTGTTAGAAGAGATTTGCATGAATTATTATGTTAGACTCTCAAAGCTCTGAAAACAGCGTTTCTGCTCCGGACAAACCTGGTTTGATGCAATGTTACTCAAACTCTGTCAAACATTAAAAGTTTGTCATGTGCATGAATAAAATGCTGTTTGGCATGCAGTAATGCACATCTGGAGGTGTTAGAAGAGTTTTGCATGAATTATTATGTTAGAGTCTCAAAGCTCTGAAAACAGCGTTTCTGCTCCGGAGAAACCTTGTTTGATGCAATGTTACTGAAACTCTGTCAAACATTAAAAAATTGTCAAGTGCATGAATAAAATGCTGTTTGCAATGAAGTAATGCACATCTGAAGGTGTTAGAAGAGATTTGCATGAATTATTATGTTAGAGTCTCAAAGCTCTAAAAAACAACCTTTCTGCTCCGGACAAACCTGGTTTGATGCAATGTTACTCAAACTCTGTCAAACATTAAAAGTTTGTCATGTGCATGAATAAAATGCTGTTTGGCATGCAGTAATGCACATCTGAAGGTGTTAGAAGAGTTTTGCATGAATTATTATGTTAGAGTGTCAAAGCTCTGAAAACAGCGTTTCTGCTCCGGACAAACCTGGTTTGATGCAATGTTACTCAAACTCTGTCAAACATTAAAAGTTTGTCATGTGCATGAATAAAATGCTGTTTGGCATGCAGTAATGCACATCTGAAGGTGTTAGAAGAGTTTTGCATGAATTATTATGTTAGAGTGTCAAAGCTCTGAAAACAGCGTTTCTGCTCCGGACAAACCTGGTTTGATGCAATGTTACTCAAACTCTGTCAAACATTAAAAGTTTGTCATGTGCATGAATAAAATGCTGTTTGGCATGCAGTAATGCACATCTGAAGGTGTTAGAAGAGTTTTGCATGAATTATTATGTTAGAGTCTCAAAGCTCTGAAAACAGCGTTTTTGCTCCGGACAAACCTGGTTTGATGCAATGTTACTCAAACTCTTTCAAACATTAAAAAATTGTCAAGTGCATGAATAAAATGCTGTTTGCAATGAAGTAATGCACATCTGAAGGTGTTAGAAGAGATTTGCATGAATTATTATGTTAGAGTCTCAAAGCTCTGAAAACAGCGTTTCTGCTCCGGACAAACCTGGTTTGATGCAATGTTACTCAAACTCTGTCAAACATTAAAAAATTGTCAAGTGCATGAATAAAATGATGTTTGGCATGCAGTAATGCACATCTGAAGGTGTTAGAAGAGTTTTGCATGAATTATTATGTTAGAGTCTCAAAGCTCTGAAAACAGCGTTTTTGCTCCGGACAAACCTGGTTTGATGCAATGTTACTCAAACTCTTTCAAACATTAAAAAATTGTCAAGTGCATGAATAAAATGCTGTTTGCAATGAAGTAATGCACATCTGAAGGTGTTAGAAGAGTTTTGCATGAATTATTATGTTAGAGTGTCAAAGCTCTGAAAACAGCGTTTCTGCTCCGGACAAACCTGGTTTGATGCAATGTTACTCAAACTCTGTCAAACATTAAAAGTTTGTCATGTGCATGAATAAAATGCTGTTTGGCATGCAGTAATGCACATCTGAAGGTGTTAGAAGAGTTTTGCATGAATTATTATGTTAGAGTCTCAAAGCTCTGAAAACAGCGTTTCTGCTCCGGACAGACCTGGTTTGATGCAATGTTACTCAAACTCTGTCAAACATTAAAAGTTTGTCATGTGCATGAATAAAATGGTGTTTGGCATGCAGTAATGCACATCTGAATGTGTTAGAAGAGTTTTGCATGAATTATTATGTTAGAGTCTCAAAGCTCTGAAAACAGCGTTTCTGCTCCGGACAAACCTGGTTTGATGCAATGTTACTGAAACTCTGTCAAACATTAAAAAATTGTCAAATGCATGAATAAAATGCTGTTTGCAATGCAGTAATGCACATCTGAAGGTGTTAGAAGACTTTTGCATGAATTATTATGTTAGAGTGTCAAAGCTCTGAAAACAGCGTTTCTGCTCCGGACAAACCTGGTTTGATGCAATGTTACTCAAACTCTGTCAAACATTAAAAGTTTGTCATGTGCATGAATAAAATGGTGTTTGGCATGCAGTAATGCACATCTGAATGTGTTAGAAGAGTTTTGCATGAATTATTATGTTAGAGTCTCAAAGCTCTGAAAACAGCGTTTCTGCTACGGACAAACCTGGTTTGATGCAATGTTACTGAAACTCTGTCAAACATTAAAAAATTGTCAAGTGCATTAATAAAATGCTGTTTGCAATGAAATAATGCACATCTGAAGGTGTTAGAAGAGATTTGCATGAATTATTATGTTAGACTCTCAAAGCTCTGAAAACAGCGTTTCTGCTCCGGACAAACCTGGTTTGATGCAATGTTACTCAAACTCTGTCAAACATTAAAAGTTTGTCATGTGCATGAATAAAATGCTGTTTGGCATGCAGTAATGCACATCTGAAGGTGTTAGAAGAGTTTTGCATGAATTATTATGTTAGAGTCTCAAAGCTCTGAAAACAGCGTTTTTGCTCCGGACAAACCTGGTTTGATGCAATGTTACTCAAACTCTTTCAAACATTAAAAAATTGTCAAGTGCATGAATAAAATGCTGTTTGCAATGAAGTAATGCACATCTGAAGGTGTTAGAAGAGATTTGCATGAATTATTATGTTAGAGTCTCAAAGCTCTGAAAACAGCGTTTCTGCTCCGGACAAACCTGGTTTGATGCAATGTTACTCAAACTCTGTCAAACATTAAAAGTTTGTCATGTGCATGAATAAAATGGTGTTTGGCATGCAGTAATGCACATCTGAATGTGTTAGAAGAGTTTTGCATGAATTATTATGTTAGAGTCTCAAAGCTCTGAAAACAGCGTTTCTGCTACGGACAAACCTGGTTTGATGCAATGTTACTCAAACTCTTTCAAACATTAAAAAATTGTCAAGTGCATGAATAAAATGCTGTTTGCAATGAAGTAATGCACATCTGAAGGTGTTAGAAGAGATTTGCATGAATTATTATGTTAGAGTCTCAAAGCTCTGAAAACAGCGTTTCTGCTCCGGACAAACCTGGTTTGATGCAATGTTACTCAAACTCTGTCAAACATTAAAAGTTTGTCATGTGCATGAATAAAATGCTGTTTGGCATGCAGTAATGCACATCTGAAGGTGTTAGAAGAGTTTTGCATGAATTATTATGTTAGAGTCTCAAAGCTCTGAAAACAGCGTTTCTGCTCCGGACAGACCTGGTTTGATGCAATGTTACTCAAACTCTGTCAAACATTAAAAGTTTGTCATGTGCATGAATAAAATGGTGTTTGGCATGCAGTAATGCACATCTGAATGTGTTAGAAGAGTTTTGCATGAATTATTATGTTAGAGTCTCAAAGCTCTGAAAACAGCGTTTCTGCTACGGACAAACCTGGTTTGATGCAATGTTACTGAAACTCCGTCAAACATTAAAAAATTGTCAAGTGCATTAATAAAATGCTGTTTGCAATGAAATAATGCACATCTGAAGGTGTTAGAAGAGATTTGCATGAATTATTATGTTAGACTCTCAAAGCTCTGAAAACAGCGTTTCTGCTCCGGACAAACCTGGTTTGATGCAATGTTACTCAAACTCTGTCAAACATTAAAAGTTTGTCATGTGCATGAATAAAATGCTGTTTGGCATGCAGTAATGCACATCTGAAGGTGTTAGAAGAGTTTTGCATGAATTATTATGTTAGAGTCTCAAAGCTCTGAAAACAGCGTTTCTGCTCCGGAAAAACCTGGTTTAATGCAATGTTACTGAAACTCTGTCAAACATTAAAAAATTGTCAAATGCATGAATAAAATGCTGTTTGCAATGCAGTAATGCACATCTGAATGTGTTAGAAGAGTTTTGCATGAATTATTATGTTAGAGTGTCAAAGCTCTGAAAACAGCGTTTCTGCTCCTTACAAGCCTGGTTTGATGCAATGTTACTCAAACTCTGTCAAACATTAAACGTTTGTCATGTGCATGAATAAAATGCTGTTTGGCATGCAGTAATGCACATCTGAAGGTGTTAGAAGAGTTTTGCATGAATTATTATGTTAGAGTCTCAAAGCTCTGAAAACAGCGTTTCTGCTCCGGACAAACCTGGTTTGATGCAATGTTACTCAAACTCTGTCAAACATTAAAAGTTTGTCATGTGCATGAATAAAATGCTGTTTGGCATGCAGTAATGCACATCTGAAGGTGTTAGAAGAGTTTTGCATGAATTATTATGTTAGAGTCTCAAAGCTCTGAAAACAGCGTTTCTGCTCCGGACAGACCTGGTTTGATGCAATGTTACTCAAACTCTGTCAAACATTAAAAGTTTGTCATGTGCATGAATAAAATGGTGTTTGGCATGCAGTAATGCACATCTGAATGTGTTAGAAGAGTTTTGCATGGATTATTATGTTAGAGTCTCAAAGCTCTGAAAACAGCGTTTCTGCTACGGACAAACCTGGTTTGATGCAATGTTACTGAAACTCTGTCAAACATTAAAAAATTGTCAAGTGCATTAATAAAATGCTGTTTGCAATGAAATAATGCACATCTGAAGGTGTTAGAAGAGATTTGCATGAATTATTATGTTAGACTCTCAAAGCTCTGAAAACAGCCTTTCTGCTCCGGACAAACCTGGTTTGATGCAATGTTACTCAAACTCTGTCAAACATTAAAAGTTTGTCATGTGCATGAATAAAATGCTGTTTGGCATGCAGTAATGCACATCTGGAGGTGTTAGAAGAGTTTTGCATGAATTATTATGTTAGAGTCTCAAAGCTCTGAAAACAGCGTTTCTGCTCCGGAGAAACCTTGTTTGATGCAATGTTACTGAAACTCTGTCAAACATTAAAAAATTGTCAAGTGCATGAATAAAATGCTGTTTGCAATGAAGTAATGCACATCTGAAGGTGTTAGAAGAGATTTGCATGAATTATTATGTTAGAGTCTCAAAGCTCTGAAAACAACGTTTCTGCTCCGGACAAACCTGGTTTGATGCAATGTTACTCAAACTCTGTCAAACATTAAAAGTTTGTCATGTGCATGAATAAAATGCTGTTTGGCATGCAGTAATGCACATCTGAAGGTGTTAGAAGAGTTTTGCATGAATTATTATGTTAGAGTCTCAAAGCTCTGAAAACAGCGTTTCTGCTCCGGACAAACCTGGTTTGATGCAATGTTACTCAAACTCTGTCAAACATTAAAAAATTGTCAAGTGCATGAATAAAATGCTGTTTGCGATGCAGTAATGCACATCTGAAGGTGTTAGAAGACTTTTGCATGAATTATTATGTTAGAGTGTCAAAGCTCTGAAAACAGCGTTTCTGCTCCGGACAAACCTGGTTTGATGCAATGTTACTCAAACTCTGTCAAACATTAAAAGTTTGTCATGTGCATGAATAAAATGGTGTTTGGCATGCAGTAATGCACATCTGAATGTGTTAGAAGAGTTTTGCATGAATTATTATGTTAGAGTCTCAAAGCTCTGAAAACAGCGTTTCTGCTCCGGACAAACCTGGTTTGATGCAATGTTACTGAAACTCTGTCAAACATTAAAAAATTGTCAAATGCATGAATAAAATGCTGTTTGCAATGCAGTAATGCACATCTGAAGGTGTTAGAAGACTTTTGGATGAATTATTATGTTAGAGTGTCAAAGCTCTGAAAACAGCGTTTCTGCTCCGGACAAACCTGGCTTGATGCAATGTTACTCAAACTCTGTCAAACATTAAAAGTTTGTCATGTGCATGAATAAAATGGTGTTTGGCATGCAGTAATGCACATCTGAATGTGTTAGAAGAGTTTTGCATGAATTATTATGTTAGAGTCTCAAAGCTCTGAAAACAGCGTTTCTGCTACGGACAAACCTGGTTTGATGCAATGTTACTGAAACTCTGTCAAACATTAAAAAATTGTCAAGTGCATTAATAAAATGCTGTTTGCAATGAAATAATGCACATCTGAAGGTGTTAGAAGAGATTTGCATGAATTATTATGTTAGACTCTCAAAGCTCTGAAAACAGCGTTTCTGCTCCGGACAAACCTGGTTTGATGCAATGTTACTCAAACTCTGTCAAACATTAAAAGTTTGTCATGTGCATGAATAAAATGCTGTTTGGCATGCAGTAATGCACATCTGGAGGTGTTAGAAGAGTTTTGCATGAATTATTATGTTAGAGTCTCAAAGCTCTGAAAACAGCGTTTCTGCTCCGGAGAAACCTTGTTTGATGCAATGTTACTGAAACTCTGTCAAACATTAAAAAATTGTCAAGTGCATGAATAAAATGCTGTTTGCAATGAAGTAATGCACATCTGAAGGTGTTAGAAGAGATTTGCATGAATTATTATGTTAGAGTCTCAAAGCTCTGAAAACAACGTTTCTGCTCCGGACAAACCTGGTTTGATGCAATGTTACTCAAACTCTGTCAAACATTAAAAGTTTGTCATGTGCATGAATAAAATGCTGTTTGGCATGCAGTAATGCACATCTGAAGGTGTTAGAAGAGTTTTGCATGAATTAATATGTTAGAGTCTCAAAGCTCTGAAAACAGCGTTTCTGCTCCGGACAGACCTGGTTTGATGCAATGTTACTCAAACTCTGTCAAACATTAAAAGTTTGTCATGTGCATGAATAAAATGGTGTTTGGCATGCAGTAATGCACATCTGAATGTGTTAGAAGAGTTTTGCATGAATTATTATGTTAGAGTCTCAAAGCTCTGAAAACAGCGTTTCTGCTACGGACAAACCTGGTTTGATGCAATGTTACTGAAACTCCGTCAAACATTAAAAAATTGTCAAGTGCATTAATAAAATGCTGTTTGCAATGAAATAATGCACATCTGAAGGTGTTAGAAGAGATTTGCATGAATTATTATGTTAGACTCTCAAAGCTCTGAAAACAGCGTTTCTGCTCCGGACAAACCTGGTTTGATGCAATGTTACTCAAACTCTGTCAAACATTAAAAGTTTGTCATGTGCATGAATAAAATGCTGTTTGGCATGCAGTAATGCACATCTGGAGGTGTTAGAAGAGTTTTGCATGAATTATTATGTTAGAGTCTCAAAGCTCTGAAAACAGCGTTTCTGCTCCGGAGAAACCTTGTTTGATGCAATGTTACTGAAACTCTGTCAAACATTAAAAAATTGTCAAGTGCATGAATAAAATGCTGTTTGCAATGAAGTAATGCACATCTGAAGGTGTTAGAAGAGATTTGCATGAATTATTATGTTAGAGTCTCAAAGCTCTGAAAACAACGTTTCTGCTCCGGACAAACCTGGTTTGATGCAATGTTACTCAAACTCTGTCAAACATTAAAAGTTTGTCATGTGCATGAATAAAATGCTGTTTGGCATGCAGTAATGCACATCTGAAGGTGTTAGAAGAGTTTTGCATGAATTATTATGTTAGAGTGTCAAAGCTCTGAAAACAGCGTTTCTGCTCCGGACAAACCTGGTTTGATGCAATGTTACTGAAACTCTGTCAAACATTAAAAAATTGTCAAGTGCATGAATAAAATGCTGTTTGGCATGCAGTAATGCACATCTGAAGGTGTTAGAAGACTTTTGCATGAATTATTATGTTAGAGTGTCAAAGCTCTGAAAACAGCGTTTCTGCTCCGGACAAACCTGGTTTGATGCAATGTTACTCAAACTCTGTCAAACATTAAAAGTTTGTCATGTGCATGAATAAAATGCTGTTTGGCATGCAGTAATGCACATCTGAAGGTGTTAGAAGAGTTTTGCATGAATTATTATGTTAGAGTCTCAAAGCTCTGAAAACAGCGTTTCTGCTCCGGACAAACCTGGTTTGATGCAATGTTACTGAAACTCTGTCAAACATTAAAAAATTGTCAAATGCATGAATAAAATGCTGTTTGCAATGCAGTAATGCACATCTGAAGGTGTTAGAAGAGTTTTGCATGAATTATTATGTTAGAGTGTCAAAGCTCTGAAAACAGCGTTTCTGCTCCTTACAAGCCTGGTTTGATGCAATGTTACTCAAACTCTGTCAAACATTAAAAGTTTGTCATGTGCATGAATAAAATGCTGTTTGGCATGCAGTAATGCACATCTGAAGGTGTTAGAAGAGTTTTGCATGAATTATTATGTTAGAGTGTCAAAGCTCTGAAAACAGCTTTTCTGCTCCGGACAAACCTGGTTTGATGCAATGTTACTCAAACTCTGTCAAACATTAAAAGTTTGTCATGTGCATGAATAAAATGCTGTTTGGCATGCAGTAATGCACATCTGAAGGTGTTAGAAGAGTTTTGCATGAATTATTATGTTAGAGTGTCAAAGCTCTGAAAACAGCTTTTCTGCTCCGGACAAACCTGGTTTGATGCAATGTTACTCAAACTCTGTCAAACATTAAAAGTTTGTCATGTGCATGAATAAAATGCTGTTTGGCATGCAGTAATGCACATCTGAAGGTGTTAGAAGAGATTTGCATGAATTATTATGTTAGACTCTCAAAGCTCTGAAAACAGCGTTTCTGCTCCGGACAAACCTGGTTTGATGCAATGTTACTCAAACTCTGTCAAACATTAAAAGTTTGTCATGTGCATGAATAAAATGCTGTTTGGCATGCAGTAATGCACATCTGGAGGTGTTAGAAGAGTTTTGCATGAATTATTATGTTAGAGTCTCAAAGCTCTGAAAACAGCGTTTCTGCTCCGGAGAAACCTTGTTTGATGCAATGTTACTGAAACTCTGTCAAACATTAAAAAATTGTCAAGTGCATGAATAAAATGCTGTTTGCAATGAAGTAATGCACATCTGAAGGTGTTAGAAGAGATTTGCATGAATTATTATGTTAGAGTCTCAAAGCTCTAAAAAACAACCTTTCTGCTCCGGACAAACCTGGTTTGATGCAATGTTACTCAAACTCTGTCAAACATTAAAAGTTTGTCATGTGCATGAATAAAATGCTGTTTGGCATGCAGTAATGCACATCTGGAGGTGTTAGAAGAGTTTTGCATGAATTATTATGTTAGAGTCTCAAAGCTCTGAAAACAGCGTTTCTGCTCCGGAGAAACCTTGTTTGATGCAATGTTACTGAAACTCTGTCAAACATTAAAAAATTGTCAAGTGCATGAATAAAATGCTGTTTGCAATGAAGTAATGCACATCTGAAGGTGTTAGAAGAGATTTGCATGAATTATTATGTTAGAGTCTCAAAGCTCTAAAAAACAACCTTTCTGCTCCGGACAAACCTGGTTTGATGCAATGTTACTCAAACTCTGTCAAACATTAAAAGTTTGTCATGTGCATGAATAAAATGCTGTTTGGCATGCAGTAATGCACATCTGAAGGTGTTAGAAGAGTTTTGCATGAATTATTATGTTAGAGTGTCAAAGCTCTGAAAACAGCGTTTCTGCTCCGGACAAACCTGGTTTGATGCAATGTTACTCAAACTCTGTCAAACATTAAAAGTTTGTCATGTGCATGAATAAAATGCTGTTTGGCATGCAGTAATGCACATCTGAAGGTGTTAGAAGAGTTTTGCATGAATTATTATGTTAGAGTGTCAAAGCTCTGAAAACAGCGTTTCTGCTCCGGACAAACCTGGTTTGATGCAATGTTACTCAAACTCTGTCAAACATTAAAAGTTTGTCATGTGCATGAATAAAATGCTGTTTGGCATGCAGTAATGCACATCTGAAGGTGTTAGAAGAGTTTTGCATGAATTATTATGTTAGAGTCTCAAAGCTCTGAAAACAGCGTTTCTGCTCCGGACAGACCTGGTTTGATGCAATGTTACTCAAACTCTGTCAAACATTAAAAGTTTGTCATGTGCATGAATAAAATGGTGTTTGGCATGCAGTAATGCACATCTGAATGTGTTAGAAGAGTTTTGCATGAATTATTATGTTAGAGTCTCAAAGCTCTGAAAACAGCGTTTCTGCTCCGGACAAACCTGGTTTGATGCAATGTTACTGAAACTCTGTCAAACATTAAAAAATTGTCAAATGCATGAATAAAATGCTGTTTGCAATGCAGTAATGCACATCTGAAGGTGTTAGAAGACTTTTGCATGAATTATTATGTTAGAGTGTCAAAGCTCTGAAAACAGCGTTTCTGCTCCGGACAAACCTGGTTTGATGCAATGTTACTCAAACTCTGTCAAACATTAAAAGTTTGTCATGTGCATGAATAAAATGGTGTTTGGCATGCAGTAATGCACATCTGAATGTGTTAGAAGAGTTTTGCATGAATTATTATGTTAGAGTCTCAAAGCTCTGAAAACAGCGTTTCTGCTACGGACAAACCTGGTTTGATGCAATGTTACTGAAACTCTGTCAAACATTAAAAAATTGTCAAGTGCATTAATAAAATGCTGTTTGCAATGAAATAATGCACATCTGAAGGTGTTAGAAGAGATTTGCATGAATTATTATGTTAGACTCTCAAAGCTCTGAAAACAGCGTTTCTGCTCCGGACAAACCTGGTTTGATGCAATGTTACTCAAACTCTGTCAAACATTAAAAGTTTGTCATGTGCATGAATAAAATGCTGTTTGGCATGCAGTAATGCACATCTGAAGGTGTTAGAAGAGTTTTGCATGAATTATTATGTTAGAGTCTCAAAGCTCTGAAAACAGCGTTTTTGCTCCGGACAAACCTGGTTTGATGCAATGTTACTCAAACTCTTTCAAACATTAAAAAATTGTCAAGTGCATGAATAAAATGCTGTTTGCAATGAAGTAATGCACATCTGAAGGTGTTAGAAGAGATTTGCATGAATTATTATGTTAGAGTCTCAAAGCTCTGAAAACAGCGTTTCTGCTCCGGACAAACCTGGTTTGATGCAATGTTACTCAAACTCTGTCAAACATTAAAAGTTTGTCATGTGCATGAATAAAATGGTGTTTGGCATGCAGTAATGCACATCTGAATGTGTTAGAAGAGTTTTGCATGAATTATTATGTTAGAGTCTCAAAGCTCTGAAAACAGCGTTTCTGCTACGGACAAACCTGGTTTGATGCAATGTTACTCAAACTCTTTCAAACATTAAAAAATTGTCAAGTGCATGAATAAAATGCTGTTTGCAATGAAGTAATGCACATCTGAAGGTGTTAGAAGAGATTTGCATGAATTATTATGTTAGAGTCTCAAAGCTCTGAAAACAGCGTTTCTGCTCCGGACAAACCTGGTTTGATGCAATGTTACTCAAACTCTGTCAAACATTAAAAGTTTGTCATGTGCATGAATAAAATGCTGTTTGGCATGCAGTAATGCACATCTGAAGGTGTTAGAAGAGTTTTGCATGAATTATTATGTTAGAGTCTCAAAGCTCTGAAAACAGCGTTTCTGCTCCGGACAGACCTGGTTTGATGCAATGTTACTCAAACTCTGTCAAACATTAAAAGTTTGTCATGTGCATGAATAAAATGGTGTTTGGCATGCAGTAATGCACATCTGAATGTGTTAGAAGAGTTTTGCATGAATTATTATGTTAGAGTCTCAAAGCTCTGAAAACAGCGTTTCTGCTACGGACAAACCTGGTTTGATGCAATGTTACTGAAACTCCGTCAAACATTAAAAAATTGTCAAGTGCATTAATAAAATGCTGTTTGCAATGAAATAATGCACATCTGAAGGTGTTAGAAGAGATTTGCATGAATTATTATGTTAGACTCTCAAAGCTCTGAAAACAGCGTTTCTGCTCCGGACAAACCTGGTTTGATGCAATGTTACTCAAACTCTGTCAAACATTAAAAGTTTGTCATGTGCATGAATAAAATGCTGTTTGGCATGCAGTAATGCACATCTGAAGGTGTTAGAAGAGTTTTGCATGAATTATTATGTTAGAGTCTCAAAGCTCTGAAAACAGCGTTTCTGCTCCGGAAAAACCTGGTTTAATGCAATGTTACTGAAACTCTGTCAAACATTAAAAAATTGTCAAATGCATGAATAAAATGCTGTTTGCAATGCAGTAATGCACATCTGAATGTGTTAGAAGAGTTTTGCATGAATTATTATGTTAGAGTGTCAAAGCTCTGAAAACAGCGTTTCTGCTCCTTACAAGCCTGGTTTGATGCAATGTTACTCAAACTCTGTCAAACATTAAACGTTTGTCATGTGCATGAATAAAATGCTGTTTGGCATGCAGTAATGCACATCTGAAGGTGTTAGAAGAGTTTTGCATGAATTATTATGTTAGAGTCTCAAAGCTCTGAAAACAGCGTTTCTGCTCCGGACAAACCTGGTTTGATGCAATGTTACTCAAACTCTGTCAAACATTAAAAGTTTGTCATGTGCATGAATAAAATGTTGTTTGGCATGCAGTAATGCACATCTGAAGGTGTTAGAAGAGTTTTGCATGAATTATTATGTTAGAGTCTCAAAGCTCTGAAAACAGCGTTTCTGCTCCGGACAGACCTGGTTTGATGCAATGTTACTCAAACTCTGTCAAACATTAAAAGTTTGTCATGTGCATGAATAAAATGGTGTTTGGCATGCAGTAATGCACATCTGAATGTGTTAGAAGAGTTTTGCATGGATTATTATGTTAGAGTCTCAAAGCTCTGAAAACAGCGTTTCTGCTACGGACAAACCTGGTTTGATGCAATGTTACTGAAACTCTGTCAAACATTAAAAAATTGTCAAGTGCATTAATAAAATGCTGTTTGCAATGAAATAATGCACATCTGAAGGTGTTAGAAGAGATTTGCATGAATTATTATGTTAGACTCTCAAAGCTCTGAAAACAGCCTTTCTGCTCCGGACAAACCTGGTTTGATGCAATGTTACTCAAACTCTGTCAAACATTAAAAGTTTGTCATGTGCATGAATAAAATGCTGTTTGGCATGCAGTAATGCACATCTGGAGGTGTTAGAAGAGTTTTGCATGAATTATTATGTTAGAGTCTCAAAGCTCTGAAAACAGCGTTTCTGCTCCGGAGAAACCTTGTTTGATGCAATGTTACTGAAACTCTGTCAAACATTAAAAAATTGTCAAGTGCATGAATAAAATGCTGTTTGCAATGAAGTAATGCACATCTGAAGGTGTTAGAAGAGATTTGCATGAATTATTATGTTAGAGTCTCAAAGCTCTGAAAACAACGTTTCTGCTCCGGACAAACCTGGTTTGATGCAATGTTACTCAAACTCTGTCAAACATTAAAAGTTTGTCATGTGCATGAATAAAATGCTGTTTGGCATGCAGTAATGCACATCTGAAGGTGTTAGAAGAGTTTTGCATGAATTATTATGTTAGAGTCTCAAAGCTCTGAAAACAGCGTTTCTGCTCCGGACAAACCTGGTTTGATGCAATGTTACTCAAACTCTGTCAAACATTAAAAAATTGTCAAGTGCATGAATAAAATGCTGTTTGCGATGCAGTAATGCACATCTGAAGGTGTTAGAAGACTTTTGCATGAATTATTATGTTAGAGTGTCAAAGCTCTGAAAACAGCGTTTCTGCTCCGGACAAACCTGGTTTGATGCAATGTTACTCAAACTCTGTCAAACATTAAAAGTTTGTCATGTGCATGAATAAAATGGTGTTTGGCATGCAGTAATGCACATCTGAATGTGTTAGAAGAGTTTTGCATGAATTATTATGTTAGAGTCTCAAAGCTCTGAAAACAGCGTTTCTGCTCCGGACAAACCTGGTTTGATGCAATGTTACTGAAACTCTGTCAAACATTAAAAAATTGTCAAATGCATGAATAAAATGCTGTTTGCAATGCAGTAATGCACATCTGAAGGTGTTAGAAGACTTTTGGATGAATTATTATGTTAGAGTGTCAAAGCTCTGAAAACAGCGTTTCTGCTCCGGACAAACCTGGCTTGATGCAATGTTACTCAAACTCTGTCAAACATTAAAAGTTTGTCATGTGCATGAATAAAATGGTGTTTGGCATGCAGTAATGCACATCTGAATGTGTTAGAAGAGTTTTGCATGAATTATTATGTTAGAGTCTCAAAGCTCTGAAAACAGCGTTTCTGCTACGGACAAACCTGGTTTGATGCAATGTTACTGAAACTCTGTCAAACATTAAAAAATTGTCAAGTGCATTAATAAAATGCTGTTTGCAATGAAATAATGCACATCTGAAGGTGTTAGAAGAGATTTGCATGAATTATTATGTTAGACTCTCAAAGCTCTGAAAACAGCGTTTCTGCTCCGGACAAACCTGGTTTGATGCAATGTTACTCAAACTCTGTCAAACATTAAAAGTTTGTCATGTGCATGAATAAAATGCTGTTTGGCATGCAGTAATGCACATCTGGAGGTGTTAGAAGAGTTTTGCATGAATTATTATGTTAGAGTCTCAAAGCTCTGAAAACAGCGTTTCTGCTCCGGAGAAACCTTGTTTGATGCAATGTTACTGAAACTCTGTCAAACATTAAAAAATTGTCAAGTGCATGAATAAAATGCTGTTTGCAATGAAGTAATGCACATCTGAAGGTGTTAGAAGAGATTTGCATGAATTATTATGTTAGAGTCTCAAAGCTCTGAAAACAACGTTTCTGCTCCGGACAAACCTGGTTTGATGCAATGTTACTCAAACTCTGTCAAACATTAAAAGTTTGTCATGTGCATGAATAAAATGCTGTTTGGCATGCAGTAATGCACATCTGAAGGTGTTAGAAGAGTTTTGCATGAATTAATATGTTAGAGTCTCAAAGCTCTGAAAACAGCGTTTCTGCTCCGGACAGACCTGGTTTGATGCAATGTTACTCAAACTCTGTCAAACATTAAAAGTTTGTCATGTGCATGAATAAAATGGTGTTTGGCATGCAGTAATGCACATCTGAATGTGTTAGAAGAGTTTTGCATGAATTATTATGTTAGAGTCTCAAAGCTCTGAAAACAGCGTTTCTGCTACGGACAAACCTGGTTTGATGCAATGTTACTGAAACTCCGTCAAACATTAAAAAATTGTCAAGTGCATTAATAAAATGCTGTTTGCAATGAAATAATGCACATCTGAAGGTGTTAGAAGAGATTTGCATGAATTATTATGTTAGACTCTCAAAGCTCTGAAAACAGCGTTTCTGCTCCGGACAAACCTGGTTTGATGCAATGTTACTCAAACTCTGTCAAACATTAAAAGTTTGTCATGTGCATGAATAAAATGCTGTTTGGCATGCAGTAATGCACATCTGGAGGTGTTAGAAGAGTTTTGCATGAATTATTATGTTAGAGTCTCAAAGCTCTGAAAACAGCGTTTCTGCTCCGGAGAAACCTTGTTTGATGCAATGTTACTGAAACTCTGTCAAACATTAAAAAATTGTCAAGTGCATGAATAAAATGCTGTTTGCAATGAAGTAATGCACATCTGAAGGTGTTAGAAGAGATTTGCATGAATTATTATGTTAGAGTCTCAAAGCTCTGAAAACAACGTTTCTGCTCCGGACAAACCTGGTTTGATGCAATGTTACTCAAACTCTGTCAAACATTAAAAGTTTGTCATGTGCATGAATAAAATGCTGTTTGGCATGCAGTAATGCACATCTGAAGGTGTTAGAAGAGTTTTGCATGAATTATTATGTTAGAGTGTCAAAGCTCTGAAAACAGCGTTTCTGCTCCGGACAAACCTGGTTTGATGCAATGTTACTGAAACTCTGTCAAACATTAAAAAATTGTCAAGTGCATGAATAAAATGCTGTTTGGCATGCAGTAATGCACATCTGAAGGTGTTAGAAGACTTTTGCATGAATTATTATGTTAGAGTGTCAAAGCTCTGAAAACAGCGTTTCTGCTCCGGACAAACCTGGTTTGATGCAATGTTACTCAAACTCTGTCAAACATTAAAAGTTTGTCATGTGCATGAATAAAATGCTGTTTGGCATGCAGTAATGCACATCTGAAGGTGTTAGAAGAGTTTTGCATGAATTATTATGTTAGAGTCTCAAAGCTCTGAAAACAGCGTTTCTGCTCCGGACAGACCTGGTTTGATGCAATGTTACTCAAACTCTGTCAAACATTAAAAGTTTGTCATGTGCATGAATAAAATGGTGTTTGGCATGCAGTAATGCACATCTGAATGTGTTAGAAGAGTTTTGCATGAATTATTATGTTAGAGTCTCAAAGCTCTGAAAACAGCGTTTCTGCTCCGGACAAACCTGGTTTGATGCAATGTTACTGAAACTCTGTCAAACATTAAAAAATTGTCAAATGCATGAATAAAATGCTGTTTGCAATGCAGTAATGCACATCTGAAGGTGTTAGAAGACTTTTGCATGAATTATTATGTTAGAGTGTCAAAGCTCTGAAAACAGCGTTTCTGCTCCGGACAAACCTGGTTTGATGCAATGTTACTCAAACTCTGTCAAACATTAAAAGTTTGTCATGTGCATGAATAAAATGGTGTTTGGCATGCAGTAATGCACATCTGAATGTGTTAGAAGAGTTTTGCATGAATTATTATGTTAGAGTCTCAAAGCTCTGAAAACAGCGTTTCTGCTACGGACAAACCTGGTTTGATGCAATGTTACTGAAACTCTGTCAAACATTAAAAAATTGTCAAGTGCATTAATAAAATGCTGTTTGCAATGAAATAATGCACATCTGAAGGTGTTAGAAGAGATTTGCATGAATTATTATGTTAGACTCTCAAAGCTCTGAAAACAGCGTTTCTGCTCCGGACAAACCTGGTTTGATGCAATGTTACTCAAACTCTGTCAAACATTAAAAGTTTGTCATGTGCATGAATAAAATGCTGTTTGGCATGCAGTAATGCACATCTGAAGGTGTTAGAAGAGTTTTGCATGAATTATTATGTTAGAGTCTCAAAGCTCTGAAAACAGCGTTTTTGCTCCGGACAAACCTGGTTTGATGCAATGTTACTCAAACTCTTTCAAACATTAAAAAATTGTCAAGTGCATGAATAAAATGCTGTTTGCAATGAAGTAATGCACATCTGAAGGTGTTAGAAGAGATTTGCATGAATTATTATGTTAGAGTCTCAAAGCTCTGAAAACAGCGTTTCTGCTCCGGACAAACCTGGTTTGATGCAATGTTACTCAAACTCTGTCAAACATTAAAAGTTTGTCATGTGCATGAATAAAATGGTGTTTGGCATGCAGTAATGCACATCTGAATGTGTTAGAAGAGTTTTGCATGAATTATTATGTTAGAGTCTCAAAGCTCTGAAAACAGCGTTTCTGCTACGGACAAACCTGGTTTGATGCAATGTTACTCAAACTCTTTCAAACATTAAAAAATTGTCAAGTGCATGAATAAAATGCTGTTTGCAATGAAGTAATGCACATCTGAAGGTGTTAGAAGAGATTTGCATGAATTATTATGTTAGAGTCTCAAAGCTCTGAAAACAGCGTTTCTGCTCCGGACAAACCTGGTTTGATGCAATGTTACTCAAACTCTGTCAAACATTAAAAGTTTGTCATGTGCATGAATAAAATGCTGTTTGGCATGCAGTAATGCACATCTGAAGGTGTTAGAAGAGTTTTGCATGAATTATTATGTTAGAGTCTCAAAGCTCTGAAAACAGCGTTTCTGCTCCGGACAGACCTGGTTTGATGCAATGTTACTCAAACTCTGTCAAACATTAAAAGTTTGTCATGTGCATGAATAAAATGGTGTTTGGCATGCAGTAATGCACATCTGAATGTGTTAGAAGAGTTTTGCATGAATTATTATGTTAGAGTCTCAAAGCTCTGAAAACAGCGTTTCTGCTACGGACAAACCTGGTTTGATGCAATGTTACTGAAACTCCGTCAAACATTAAAAAATTGTCAAGTGCATTAATAAAATGCTGTTTGCAATGAAATAATGCACATCTGAAGGTGTTAGAAGAGATTTGCATGAATTATTATGTTAGACTCTCAAAGCTCTGAAAACAGCGTTTCTGCTCCGGACAAACCTGGTTTGATGCAATGTTACTCAAACTCTGTCAAACATTAAAAGTTTGTCATGTGCATGAATAAAATGCTGTTTGGCATGCAGTAATGCACATCTGAAGGTGTTAGAAGAGTTTTGCATGAATTATTATGTTAGAGTCTCAAAGCTCTGAAAACAGCGTTTCTGCTCCGGAAAAACCTGGTTTAATGCAATGTTACTGAAACTCTGTCAAACATTAAAAAATTGTCAAATGCATGAATAAAATGCTGTTTGCAATGCAGTAATGCACATCTGAATGTGTTAGAAGAGTTTTGCATGAATTATTATGTTAGAGTGTCAAAGCTCTGAAAACAGCGTTTCTGCTCCTTACAAGCCTGGTTTGATGCAATGTTACTCAAACTCTGTCAAACATTAAACGTTTGTCATGTGCATGAATAAAATGCTGTTTGGCATGCAGTAATGCACATCTGAAGGTGTTAGAAGAGTTTTGCATGAATTATTATGTTAGAGTCTCAAAGCTCTGAAAACAGCGTTTCTGCTCCGGACAAACCTGGTTTGATGCAATGTTACTCAAACTCTGTCAAACATTAAAAGTTTGTCATGTGCATGAATAAAATGTTGTTTGGCATGCAGTAATGCACATCTGAAGGTGTTAGAAGAGTTTTGCATGAATTATTATGTTAGAGTCTCAAAGCTCTGAAAACAGCGTTTCTGCTCCGGACAGACCTGGTTTGATGCAATGTTACTCAAACTCTGTCAAACATTAAAAGTTTGTCATGTGCATGAATAAAATGGTGTTTGGCATGCAGTAATGCACATCTGAATGTGTTAGAAGAGTTTTGCATGGATTATTATGTTAGAGTCTCAAAGCTCTGAAAACAGCGTTTCTGCTACGGACAAACCTGGTTTGATGCAATGTTACTGAAACTCTGTCAAACATTAAAAAATTGTCAAGTGCATTAATAAAATGCTGTTTGCAATGAAATAATGCACATCTGAAGGTGTTAGAAGAGATTTGCATGAATTATTATGTTAGACTCTCAAAGCTCTGAAAACAGCCTTTCTGCTCCGGACAAACCTGGTTTGATGCAATGTTACTCAAACTCTGTCAAACATTAAAAGTTTGTCATGTGCATGAATAAAATGCTGTTTGGCATGCAGTAATGCACATCTGGAGGTGTTAGAAGAGTTTTGCATGAATTATTATGTTAGAGTCTCAAAGCTCTGAAAACAGCGTTTCTGCTCCGGAGAAACCTTGTTTGATGCAATGTTACTGAAACTCTGTCAAACATTAAAAAATTGTCAAGTGCATGAATAAAATGCTGTTTGCAATGAAGTAATGCACATCTGAAGGTGTTAGAAGAGATTTGCATGAATTATTATGTTAGAGTCTCAAAGCTCTGAAAACAACGTTTCTGCTCCGGACAAACCTGGTTTGATGCAATGTTACTCAAACTCTGTCAAACATTAAAAGTTTGTCATGTGCATGAATAAAATGCTGTTTGGCATGCAGTAATGCACATCTGAAGGTGTTAGAAGAGTTTTGCATGAATTATTATGTTAGAGTCTCAAAGCTCTGAAAACAGCGTTTCTGCTCCGGACAAACCTGGTTTGATGCAATGTTACTCAAACTCTGTCAAACATTAAAAAATTGTCAAGTGCATGAATAAAATGCTGTTTGCGATGCAGTAATGCACATCTGAAGGTGTTAGAAGACTTTTGCATGAATTATTATGTTAGAGTGTCAAAGCTCTGAAAACAGCGTTTCTGCTCCGGACAAACCTGGTTTGATGCAATGTTACTCAAACTCTGTCAAACATTAAAAGTTTGTCATGTGCATGAATAAAATGGTGTTTGGCATGCAGTAATGCACATCTGAATGTGTTAGAAGAGTTTTGCATGAATTATTATGTTAGAGTCTCAAAGCTCTGAAAACAGCGTTTCTGCTCCGGACAAACCTGGTTTGATGCAATGTTACTGAAACTCTGTCAAACATTAAAAAATTGTCAAATGCATGAATAAAATGCTGTTTGCAATGCAGTAATGCACATCTGAAGGTGTTAGAAGACTTTTGGATGAATTATTATGTTAGAGTGTCAAAGCTCTGAAAACAGCGTTTCTGCTCCGGACAAACCTGGCTTGATGCAATGTTACTCAAACTCTGTCAAACATTAAAAGTTTGTCATGTGCATGAATAAAATGGTGTTTGGCATGCAGTAATGCACATCTGAATGTGTTAGAAGAGTTTTGCATGAATTATTATGTTAGAGTCTCAAAGCTCTGAAAACAGCGTTTCTGCTACGGACAAACCTGGTTTGATGCAATGTTACTGAAACTCTGTCAAACATTAAAAAATTGTCAAGTGCATTAATAAAATGCTGTTTGCAATGAAATAATGCACATCTGAAGGTGTTAGAAGAGATTTGCATGAATTATTATGTTAGACTCTCAAAGCTCTGAAAACAGCGTTTCTGCTCCGGACAAACCTGGTTTGATGCAATGTTACTCAAACTCTGTCAAACATTAAAAGTTTGTCATGTGCATGAATAAAATGCTGTTTGGCATGCAGTAATGCACATCTGGAGGTGTTAGAAGAGTTTTGCATGAATTATTATGTTAGAGTCTCAAAGCTCTGAAAACAGCGTTTCTGCTCCGGAGAAACCTTGTTTGATGCAATGTTACTGAAACTCTGTCAAACATTAAAAAATTGTCAAGTGCATGAATAAAATGCTGTTTGCAATGAAGTAATGCACATCTGAAGGTGTTAGAAGAGATTTGCATGAATTATTATGTTAGAGTCTCAAAGCTCTGAAAACAACGTTTCTGCTCCGGACAAACCTGGTTTGATGCAATGTTACTCAAACTCTGTCAAACATTAAAAGTTTGTCATGTGCATGAATAAAATGCTGTTTGGCATGCAGTAATGCACATCTGAAGGTGTTAGAAGAGTTTTGCATGAATTAATATGTTAGAGTCTCAAAGCTCTGAAAACAGCGTTTCTGCTCCGGACAGACCTGGTTTGATGCAATGTTACTCAAACTCTGTCAAACATTAAAAGTTTGTCATGTGCATGAATAAAATGGTGTTTGGCATGCAGTAATGCACATCTGAATGTGTTAGAAGAGTTTTGCATGAATTATTATGTTAGAGTCTCAAAGCTCTGAAAACAGCGTTTCTGCTACGGACAAACCTGGTTTGATGCAATGTTACTGAAACTCCGTCAAACATTAAAAAATTGTCAAGTGCATTAATAAAATGCTGTTTGCAATGAAATAATGCACATCTGAAGGTGTTAGAAGAGATTTGCATGAATTATTATGTTAGACTCTCAAAGCTCTGAAAACAGCGTTTCTGCTCCGGACAAACCTGGTTTGATGCAATGTTACTCAAACTCTGTCAAACATTAAAAGTTTGTCATGTGCATGAATAAAATGCTGTTTGGCATGCAGTAATGCACATCTGGAGGTGTTAGAAGAGTTTTGCATGAATTATTATGTTAGAGTCTCAAAGCTCTGAAAACAGCGTTTCTGCTCCGGAGAAACCTTGTTTGATGCAATGTTACTGAAACTCTGTCAAACATTAAAAAATTGTCAAGTGCATGAATAAAATGCTGTTTGCAATGAAGTAATGCACATCTGAAGGTGTTAGAAGAGATTTGCATGAATTATTATGTTAGAGTCTCAAAGCTCTGAAAACAACGTTTCTGCTCCGGACAAACCTGGTTTGATGCAATGTTACTCAAACTCTGTCAAACATTAAAAGTTTGTCATGTGCATGAATAAAATGCTGTTTGGCATGCAGTAATGCACATCTGAAGGTGTTAGAAGAGTTTTGCATGAATTATTATGTTAGAGTGTCAAAGCTCTGAAAACAGCGTTTCTGCTCCGGACAAACCTGGTTTGATGCAATGTTACTGAAACTCTGTCAAACATTAAAAAATTGTCAAGTGCATGAATAAAATGCTGTTTGGCATGCAGTAATGCACATCTGAAGGTGTTAGAAGACTTTTGCATGAATTATTATGTTAGAGTGTCAAAGCTCTGAAAACAGCGTTTCTGCTCCGGACAAACCTGGTTTGATGCAATGTTACTCAAACTCTGTCAAACATTAAAAGTTTGTCATGTGCATGAATAAAATGCTGTTTGGCATGCAGTAATGCACATCTGAAGGTGTTAGAAGAGTTTTGCATGAATTATTATGTTAGAGTCTCAAAGCTCTGAAAACAGCGTTTCTGCTCCGGACAAACCTGGTTTGATGCAATGTTACTGAAACTCTGTCAAACATTAAAAAATTGTCAAATGCATGAATAAAATGCTGTTTGCAATGCAGTAATGCACATCTGAAGGTGTTAGAAGAGTTTTGCATGAATTATTATGTTAGAGTGTCAAAGCTCTGAAAACAGCGTTTCTGCTCCTTACAAGCCTGGTTTGATGCAATGTTACTCAAACTCTGTCAAACATTAAAAGTTTGTCATGTGCATGAATAAAATGCTGTTTGGCATGCAGTAATGCACATCTGAAGGTGTTAGAAGAGTTTTGCATGAATTATTATGTTAGAGTGTCAAAGCTCTGAAAACAGCTTTTCTGCTCCGGACAAACCTGGTTTGATGCAATGTTACTCAAACTCTGTCAAACATTAAAAGTTTGTCATGTGCATGAATAAAATGCTGTTTGGCATGCAGTAATGCACATCTGAAGGTGTTAGAAGAGTTTTGCATGAATTATTATGTTAGAGTGTCAAAGCTCTGAAAACAGCTTTTCTGCTCCGGACAAACCTGGTTTGATGCAATGTTACTCAAACTCTGTCAAACATTAAAAGTTTGTCATGTGCATGAATAAAATGCTGTTTGGCATGCAGTAATGCACATCTGAAGGTGTTAGAAGAGATTTGCATGAATTATTATGTTAGACTCTCAAAGCTCTGAAAACAGCGTTTCTGCTCCGGACAAACCTGGTTTGATGCAATGTTACTCAAACTCTGTCAAACATTAAAAGTTTGTCATGTGCATGAATAAAATGCTGTTTGGCATGCAGTAATGCACATCTGGAGGTGTTAGAAGAGTTTTGCATGAATTATTATGTTAGAGTCTCAAAGCTCTGAAAACAGCGTTTCTGCTCCGGAGAAACCTTGTTTGATGCAATGTTACTGAAACTCTGTCAAACATTAAAAAATTGTCAAGTGCATGAATAAAATGCTGTTTGCAATGAAGTAATGCACATCTGAAGGTGTTAGAAGAGATTTGCATGAATTATTATGTTAGAGTCTCAAAGCTCTAAAAAACAACCTTTCTGCTCCGGACAAACCTGGTTTGATGCAATGTTACTCAAACTCTGTCAAACATTAAAAGTTTGTCATGTGCATGAATAAAATGCTGTTTGGCATGCAGTAATGCACATCTGAAGGTGTTAGAAGAGTTTTGCATGAATTATTATGTTAGAGTGTCAAAGCTCTGAAAACAGCGTTTCTGCTCCGGACAAACCTGGTTTGATGCAATGTTACTCAAACTCTGTCAAACATTAAAAGTTTGTCATGTGCATGAATAAAATGCTGTTTGGCATGCAGTAATGCACATCTGAAGGTGTTAGAAGAGTTTTGCATGAATTATTATGTTAGAGTGTCAAAGCTCTGAAAACAGCGTTTCTGCTCCGGACAAACCTGGTTTGATGCAATGTTACTCAAACTCTGTCAAACATTAAAAGTTTGTCATGTGCATGAATAAAATGCTGTTTGGCATGCAGTAATGCACATCTGAAGGTGTTAGAAGAGTTTTGCATGAATTATTATGTTAGAGTCTCAAAGCTCTGAAAACAGCGTTTTTGCTCCGGACAAACCTGGTTTGATGCAATGTTACTCAAACTCTTTCAAACATTAAAAAATTGTCAAGTGCATGAATAAAATGCTGTTTGCAATGAAGTAATGCACATCTGAAGGTGTTAGAAGAGATTTGCATGAATTATTATGTTAGAGTCTCAAAGCTCTGAAAACAGCGTTTCTGCTCCGGACAAACCTGGTTTGATGCAATGTTACTCAAACTCTGTCAAACATTAAAAAATTGTCAAGTGCATGAATAAAATGATGTTTGGCATGCAGTAATGCACATCTGAAGGTGTTAGAAGAGTTTTGCATGAATTATTATGTTAGAGTCTCAAAGCTCTGAAAACAGCGTTTTTGCTCCGGACAAACCTGGTTTGATGCAATGTTACTCAAACTCTTTCAAACATTAAAAAATTGTCAAGTGCATGAATAAAATGCTGTTTGCAATGAAGTAATGCACATCTGAAGGTGTTAGAAGAGTTTTGCATGAATTATTATGTTAGAGTGTCAAAGCTCTGAAAACAGCGTTTCTGCTCCGGACAAACCTGGTTTGATG